>NC_056625.2:233969723-234269723 GCF_002870075.4 Lactuca sativa | reverse complement strand
GTAGTGTGAGTACTACTCGAACTAACTCATGAATGAATTGACTCATGGTATGTTTCATTATTCTAGTAATAACATTAGTATCCTCCTGTGCTACCCCTATGGTAACTTAGTAGTGAAGTAACTGGTACGTATGAACATGGAAGTATACCCTTTCTACCCAAGGGTATTGAATGGACTGGATGAACCTTTATGACTATATATGTACACATGATACATAACTAATATTTAAACAACCTTCGGACGGATTACCCGGTACCCCACCAGATCACATCTCAACGGCGAAAAGGAAATAAGGCGGATAGCTTTCCTAAGTCCTTTAAACATTTCTTATATAACTATACATATATAGGCATGCAATTGACAATATAAAAGCATAAAATAAGATTTGTAACACCTTTAAACATGATTATTATGTAAGAAAAGGTCGACATGATGTCAGCCTATAAAACGGGTTTGAAGTATTTGTTTCATAAAACAGTTTAAGTATAAAGAAACATTTGTTTGAAACACAATCGTAAATGAGTTTGAAATGAAACCTACAGTGTAAAATGAACAGTTTAATAAGGAGTTTTAAACATATAAAACGTTTCTGAAAATCATGTGAAGAAAACTGTTTGGTAAAACAGCTAATGAGTAGTAAATCATTTGAATGTTGCTTATTAATCACATGTGATTGATATAATAACTAGCATGATTCTACTTGTATCCCCCCCCCCCATAAAACATTTAAAAACATTTAAAAAATTGATTAAGGGGTATGAAATCACCTGTTGTGAGTGGTACGGATGATTTGAAGATGTAGGATTGCTAAGTGTCAAGTGAAGTCTTGAACACACTCTAAGATCCTAGTTAACATATAATATCACATATATGTATCAAATTAGTCTTTGAACAACTAATAAACAAGTCAAGACACCCTAGGACATGTTATACACCTTTATCAAGTGTTATTAGCCTCTAGGATTGCATCTAAGTGTTGTAGGGAAAGGCTAGTGGGTGTAGGGTTCAAGTAAAACTCCTTAATGGAGTTCACAGCCCTAATGTCATCAAAAAAGGAGTTTATGGTCGTAAAATCATGGATTTATGGTCGTAAGCTCCTACTTACTTGACCACTTGATGTTTTGAGGCTTTATAAGATGCTAAGAACCATTTCTACTTAATGGCATGGTCTTTGGAAGAGTTTAGGGCATTTAATAACTCCTTTGAGGAGTTCACGGCCTCGGGACCAAACCCCTAGGAGATTACGGTCGTAATCTCCCATGGAAAGGGTGTTTTTGGTGTTTTCAAGCCCCTAACTTAACTAGGAATGAATCTAGGCTAGTGTCCAAGGCTTAAGGAGAGTTTAAAGCACCTTTTGGCCCTATTGATTGGAGTTCACGGTCCAAGAACTCCTTGGTCCGTGAACACTTTACTCTTGGTGTTCTTGATGGGTTTTGAGCATTCTAACACTTCCTAAGTGTACATGCAACCCTAATAAACCTTGGATCTATGTTTGTCTAAGATACATGCAAATAATTATTTTTCCAAGGTTCATATCCTAACTAGCATGGCATGGGGAACTTGAATCAAATAAAGCTAGTAGAAATACTTACCTTGTAGTTGTAGTTGATTCCTTGGAGTTTTAGAGCCTAGCACCAATAGTGTGAATGCCTCAAATGGAAATCACAAATCACCACAAACTTGGAACTTTGAGAGAATAGTCACTACTATCTTGAAATTGGCCCTCTTGCTTTTCTCACTCAACTAGTGTCCACTAGCCTATTTCAAGAACCAATGCCTCCTGTATATAGTGTGGTGGATTATGGTTACATCCATGTAAACCCTAATACCCATGTCTCTTCATTTCCATGAGATCCATGGGTTAAAGCTCCATGGAGTATCCATGGACTTTCCATGCAAGCCTAGCCCATTCCAAATAAGCATTAGCCCACACTATATAAATATAGAAGCCCATATTTAATTAGTAATATCTTTGATCTCTAAATTAATCCTAGATTAATTATAGATCAATACTAATTAAATAATATGATCTTATATTAATATATTAGAAGTTATAATATATTAATAAATCATAACTTGTACTATTCTCAAAAGATTATCCATAAATTGTTCGGGTGAAGTGCAACCCAAATGGACCATGCCGGGTCTGGTCAAGTACATACCAAATATAGTTATGGACTTAGACACTATATCCAACAGTCTCCCACTTGGATAAGTCTAATAACTATAGTTGCAAGTATGACTTCAGGAACCGATCAGCAATCATAGCTCTTTAAACTCTGTTGAACTAGAACGCGCCATTTTAGATAAGTGATCATATAATCCTTTGTTCTAGATATCAGCCGGACAAATACATGGAACATGGTCTTACTTATTGTCCAGCATTTGTTTCCCGATTTCCGATTTGTTTGACATAGAACTTAACTGAACACATCAATTTAGTTCTGACCGGGCCCGATACATAGGTCAAAACAAATCATCGAGGGGCCCAGATATCGCTTCTAATCCTAGAAGGAACAGATAAACTTCGACTCATATGTTTGTTCTACCACTCATTGAATTATACACAAAGGCACGTTTTATAACATCGAGTTACCAATGCATTTTCGTACAATCAATGCATAACCAACTCGTAAGTAACAAATCATATCTCTAGGTTTGAAGACTTATATGATATTACCGTCTCACGATCACTCGAGATAAATTCCATGAAGTGATTCCAGTGAGCGTGGGTTGAGTCCAATGCTCAGAACTTAAGAGCACTCATGATTGTTGTAGCCATGTCCAACACCTTAGACCTCTGCAACCAATCATGACGGTCTTTTTTCATACCTACTTCCGACATATGACCGACCGTGGAGGTTTGAATAATATGATATACCAAACATAATTATTCTGGAAGTCAAAACATGCAAACGAAATATAGTAAACGATCGACAAGAGATAGCAACACTTTACTCATAAATAAAACACCTTTTATTCATCATCTAATGTCAATTAAACTTTACAATTTTCATAAATTATCTAACTACTAAAACTTATATCATCCTTTAGCCCTATGCTCCGAGCATGCTGGAGATGCTTAACCCTACTCAGTCCCTTCGTGAGGGGATCTGCTGGGTTCTCATCCGATGATACCCTCTTTGCCATAAGGATTCCTTCTTCTATTCGATGTTTGATGAAGTGATATTTTCTGTCAATGTGTCTGGATCTCCCATGATCTCTTGGTTCCTTGGCTAAGGCAACCGCACTATTGCTGTCACAGAAAATCTCCATTGGCTCCTTTATAGCTGGTACAACTCCAAGGTCTCTGATGAAGTTCTTTAGCCATATAGCCTCCTTTGCAGCCTCGCTTGCTGCTATATACTCTGATTCACAAGTGGAATCAGCCACTATCTCCTGCTTGGAACTTTTCCAAGTAATTGCTCCTCCGTTTAAGGTAAAGACCCAGTCCGACTGAGAGCGGAAATTATCCCTATCAGTCTGGAAGCTAGCATCACTATACCCTACAACTCTCAAGTCATCACTCCCACCAAGGGTAAGGACCCAGTCCTTAGTCCTTCGCAGGTACTTGAGGATATTCTTTACCGCAGTCCAGTGTGCCTTTCCAGGGTTCCCCTGATACCTGCTAACCATGCTCACAGCAAAGGCTACATCAGGTCGAGTACACGTCATAGCATACACGATCGATCCTACAACTGAAGCATAAGGTAGTCAACTCATTTCTGCTATCTCAGCCTCAGTACTAGGGCTTTGTGTCTTACTCAATCTGGCATTACTCTGAATGAGTAACTCACCTTTCTTGGAGTTATGCATGTTGAATCTTTTCAACACTTTGTCCACATAGGTGCTTTGACTAAGTCCAATTAGTCTTTTACTCCTGTTTCTCAAAATCCTTATCCCTAGGATATAGGCAACTTCACCAAGGTCCTTCATAGCGAAACACTTCCCAAGCCAGGACTTTACTTCCTGCAGAGTTGGGATGTCATTTCCTATGAGTAGTATGTCATCCACATACAGTACCAAAAAGCTGACTATGCTCCCACTACCCTTGATATAGACACAAGATTCATCTTCACTCCTTGAAAAGCCAAATTCCTTGACTTTCTCATCAAAACAAAGATTCCATCTGCGAGGTGCCTGTTTCAATCCATAAATGGATTTCTCGAGTTTACACACTCTATTGGGGTACTCTGTACTGACAAAACCCTCTGGCTGAACCATGTAAACATCTTCAGCGAACATTCCATTAAGGAAAGCGGTTTTGACATCCATTTGCCATATTTCATAATCATGAAATGCAGCAATGGCTAACAGAACCATAATAGACTTTATCTTGGCCACTGGTGAAAAGGTCTCATCATAATCAACTCCCGGAGTTCGAGAATAACCCTTTGCAACCAGTCGTGCCTTATAAGTGTGTACATTACCATCCATGTTGGTCTTCTTCTTGAAGTTCCATTTGCACCCTACAGTCTTATGACCTGGTACATTCTCAACCAAGTTCCAAACTTGATTGTCATACATGGATTGTATCTCGCTATCCATAGCCTCTTTCCATTTTGCAGACTTAGGGCTTTCCATGGCTTCCGTGTAGCTGTTAGGTTCATCCATACCTACTAGTGTCTCATCGCTAATAAGTGTCTCACCTTCCGCAGTAATATGGAAACCATAGTAATGCTCAGGTGCATTCCTAACTCTCGTGGAACGCCTCAGAGGTACAGACTCGTCAATTAGCTCAACAGGAGTTTCCTCCTCAAGTTGAGGGCTAGGGTTTGAAGTTCCTTCACCGCTTGACTCTTGAATTTCTTCAAGATCAATTTGCCTCCCACTGTCTCCTTGGCTTATAAACTCTCTCTCTCGAAAGACTCCTCTTCTTGCTACAAAGACCACATTATCACTGATGGGTTTTATGCATAAGAACAATCCTATGTGCTCATACAAACCCTAATGCTTGGATCTAGGTTTCTCTATTGTATATGCTTTGAATCCAAGACTAATAAACTTAGATCTAACATATTATAGAATGAATTAGGGTTTAGAGAATTACCTTTGATTGTTATATAGCAATAACAATCAATTCCTTGCTTGGATTGGCTTCAAAAGCTTAGTGCCTCAAGTGCTGCACCTCTAATGGAGTCACAAACACCATATGCAACTTAGATGAAGAGGAGAAGAAAGGGGAGGCACCAAAAACGGCTGGAAACCCTAATGGAAGACTTGTCCACGTTTTTGGGGCATAGGGGCCCTTTATATACATGTAGGCTATTAGGGTTTACAACTAGGAAACCCTAATTTGACTGCTTAGGCCCTAAGCAGCCCATGGACTCCTTAAACATATCCCTTGGACGATTTCTAATGGGCTTCCCATAGAATTCGTCCAACCTATATATTATTAGGTGATCCATAGCCCAATTATAATTATCTTATAATTACAACTTCAGTCCCCTAAGTTTAATTAATCTCTTTTAGCCATAAAATTAATTATCAATTAATTCTTGACTAATATTAATTAAACAATTTGATTTCTCCTTTAATATATTATTCTCATAATATATTAATAAATCATATTTAAACCTTTCTCTCCTTAAATCATCCTACATATTGCTATGGTGAAGGCAACCCAAAAGGACCATGCTCATAATCAGGTCAAGTACATACCAAAATAGTTATGGACTTAGACACTAATCCAACAATCACTAGGTCTGTAGAAGAGGTAACCAAAGGATCTTTGTGGGTAGCCAATGAAAATACACCTCTCGCTTCGGGGTTCTAGCTTATCATGAGTTTCGCGCCTCACAAAAGCCTCGCAACCCCAAATCTTTATGTGGTCTAGGTTGGGTACTTTACCAGTCACATCTCGTGAGGAGTTTTGGCAACTTTCTTTGTAGGGACTAGATTAAGAATATGGGTGGCAGTCTCTAAGGCATACCCCCAAAATGAGATTGGTAGCGAAGCTCGACTCATCATGGAACGAACCATATCTAACAAGGTTCGATTACGCCTCTCAGCTACACCATTCAACTGTGGTGTCCTGGGAGGTGTCAATTGTGAGACAATCCCACATCCCCTAAGATACTCGAGGAACTCTGAACTAAGATACTCACCACCTCGATCGGATCGAAGCATCTTATTGTTCCTGCCCAATTGATTCTCGACTTCCTGTTTAAATTTCTTAAACCTTTCGAAAGTCTCTGACTTATGCTTGATTAAGTAGACATATCCATATCTACTATAATCATCAGTAAAAGTCAAATAATAACGATTAGCATCCCTTGTGGCATGTTTGAATGGTCCACAAACATCCGTGTGTACAAGGTCCAACAAACCTTCACCCCTTTCACAAGAACCTGTGAAGGGTGACTTTGTCATTTTCCCAAGTAAGCATGATTCGCAACTATCATCTGACTTTAGGTTAAATGACTCCAAGACTCCATCCTTTTGGAGTTGGCCTATGCGTTTCTTGCTTATATGTCCAAGTCGACAATGCCATAATGATGCTTTATCCAAGTTATTATTATTAACAGAGTCAATACACAATACATTATTTCCCAAGTTATCAACCACAGATACTGTTTCATACACGCCATCACAAGGTAATGCTTTAAAATAAAGAACATTATTAAAGAAAGCATCAATCGAACCAACTTCATTATCAAATGAAAAGGTGAAACCTTGTTTATACAATGCATGAAAGGAAATAATATTTCTTGCCATTTCCGGCGAGTAACAACACTTATTCAAATCTAAACTAAACTCACTACTTAGCGATAAAGTATAAACTCCAATCTTGGTGACAGGTGAAGCTTTCCTATTTCCCATGATCAAGTTTATTCTTCCTTGCTCCACATCCTCACTTCTTCTTAGTCCCTATAAATCAGAACAGATATGAATACCACAACCGGTATCAAGGACCCAAGAATTAGAATGGGGTGAGTTAGTAGATAAGATAGTGTAAATACCTGCATGGTTGGGTTTAACTTTCCCATCCTTCACATCTTGCTGGTACTTTGGGCAGTTCTGCTTCCAATGTGCCTTTCATGGCAATAGAAGCATTCAACCTGTTTTGGGTTAGAAGAAGGAGTGATGAAACCTTTCTTGGTTCCACTTGAAGAAGAGCCATCAAGGGTCCTAACCTTGGTACCCTTCGAAGAACTCTTTCTCTTCTTCCCTTGTCCTTTCCCGATTGCCAAGACAGGGGCGGAGTTGGTAGGAGTAGGAGTAGTAACAACTGCCTTACCCTTAATACCACTTTCCGCGGTCTTCAAGAGTCCTTGAAGTTTGCTGAGTGTGACCTCTTCCTTGTTCATGTGGTATGTCATGCGGAATTGATCATAACATGAAGGTAAGGAGTGCAAAATGATATCTATTGCAAGCTCCTCGGGGAAGTTCACATTAAGCTTCAGCAAACGGTCCACAAATCTTTGCATTTTCTGCATGTGGCCCGTGATGGGTTCACCATCCTTCATGCGAGTTGTTATCATGGAGGAGATAATTTCATACCTCTCTTGATGAGCACTTTGATGGTATCTTTCCATCAAGTCTTGCAGATCCAATTCATAAGGTCCATATATATTGCTGGCCCGTTGGTCAGCCCAAACGGCATCACCACGAACTCGTAATGTCCATAACGTGTCCGGAACGCGGTCTTCTCCACGTCCTCCTCTCTAACCCTGACCTGATGATACCCGGACCTCAAGTCTATCTGGGAAAACTAATATGTGCCCTGTAACTGATCGAATAAATCATGTATCCTTGGGAGTGGATAACAGCTCTTCACCATCAACTTGTTTAACTGCCGGTAGTCGATGCACATCCGGTGTGAACCATCCTTCTTCTTGATTAAGAGCATCGGTGCTCCCCATGGAGAAATGCTCGGACAAATGAACCGCTTGCCCAACAGCTCATGTAATTGAGTTGACAGCTCCTACATCTCGAGTGGTACCAATCAGTACGCCGCCTTGGCGATAGGGGCTGCACCTGGCACTAGGTCGATCTTGAACTCGCCCTGCCTCTCCAGAGGCATTCCAGGTAACTCCTCTGGAAACACGTAAGCGAATTCTCTGAACACTGGAACCTCTGGAACCGAGGTCTGATCCTCGACCCACGTATCCACCACGTACGCTAGATAACCCGCGCACCTGTGCTGAATGTACTGTCGAGCCCTGGCAGCTGAACAAAAGCCTAATCTCACTCTGGATCCCACACCGTAGACAATCAATTCTCCCTAAGTTGAGGTTTGAAATACCACCCACTGACCCTCGCAGTCGATCATGGCACTGAAACGACTAAGCTAATCGATACCCACAATCACACATACATCCCACATGGGGTAGGGGCGGACTGGTGGCAATCCCTCACATAATGTCGCTCCTTGCTACATTTGTGACACCTACTACCAGATCGGCACACTCCCGAATGAACCTTCCCGTACTTCCCACAAGTGCAGCCCTGCTGCCCTCTAGACCTAGTATTAGTGGTCTTTGACCGCTTCGGCGCCGACTAGGGCTGTGCCGGGGCCTGCCTCTTCTCCCATAGATGTAACTCAATCTCCAATTCACGCCGCCTAGCGGCCTCCTGTAACTCTAACAGTAATATCACATCGCTAAGTAGCAACAAACAGTCTAATGTCAGTCTTGAGCATGCTCAGATAACATGTCATCTGAGCCTGCTCAGAAGCAAAATCCGGGCAAAACATCACCCTCTCTATGAACATCTGGGTGATCTCTGTCACTGACTCAGTACCCTGTCCTAGATCTAAAACTCCTGAGCTAACCGCTCGCGCTCGACCCGTGGAATGTAGCGAGCGCGGAACATATCCCTAAACTGCTCCCAAGTAACTGTGGCTCTCTGATCATCAATGCAAGACCCAGTCGTCAACCTCCACCACTCCTTTGCCCCAGACCTCAACAGGTTCAGGGCACAACTGACCTTTTAGTCAGTAGGACATGAACATGTGAAGAAACACCCCTCCACGTTAGATAACCACCTCATGGCCTTGATGGGTTCTTGAGTCCCATCAAAAGTCGGGGGATTCGTGTTATCGAAGTTTCGGTACAGGAATGCCCGATTGGCTCCTCCTCCTGTCGATGTTACAACTGCGACAACCGCCTCAGTAAGGACTAATACTCAACCATGGCGGTCTTGATAGTCCCAAACATCTCTGGTAACTCTGCCTTAAATAGTGCAACAACCTCATCATGCAGGATCTCCCGGATCCTGGCATCCAAATCCTCTGGTCTCATCTGACCAGTAGTCCCCATCACTGTCGTTGGCTAACCCTGACTGCCAACTCCTGATCCAGATCCAGCCTCGAAATGTCTCGTGACCACCATACTGAAAATATACCAAGAAGATATCAGGCATCTCTTATAATAACGGGGAATCAACTCCTAACATAGTCATAGGGGTTGTGACTTCCTTGATACGTGTATGGGTCCTGTGCTTTCAGTAGTACAGGCCATACTACCATGCACACCTACCCACATTTGTCTCAAGTATCATCACAACGCCCTAACGATATACATAAACATAGCGAGTGCTTAATCCTCACTCCTAGAGGAATGCTAAATATCTCATAACTGGCCTATCGACCTCGCACAACCCAGCCATCCATGAAACTTCCACCAACTGTGCAACACTAGTGTATGCTAGGCATAGATTACATTGAGCCCCACTGAATTTCAAATACCTGATCCTTCCCTAAGCCCTTCATCAAACAAGAACAGGAAATAAGGCCAAACCAACCATTCTCAGAATATATGATGTTGATTATGTACATCTGTGATGCATACATTAAGCAACTACAGTAATGATGTCAATTTCATATAAGGAAAAACCCTAGGCTATCAGGCACCATATAATCAGGAAATTCTGTGATGCAATTCCTAAAGATCCCTAGCCCAGTACTAGTATGCTATTCTAACATATCACAAAACCAAATATTCCGTAAGGTATTTTGGGGTCTATTGCGAGCTCCGGCTGATCGTACACTTGCATCCTCCTTTAGTATTTTGAAGACCATTTAAAAAAAGCATTTTGAAGATCTTTTCCTTGATTTGAGACTGGATTCATACGGGTGTTCCTCCAATTCACTCAAACCAAGTCTCTGATACCAACTTGTAAAATCCGAAAAATTCAAGCTAATTTAAAACTTTTTAAATCATTCAAAAACCGATAATTATTACAAATATGTTTTTGATGGTGTGCCTAGGGCAGCACAGCAGAACTGCGTCTAGCCCAAGAGCCGGGTACGCCAACTAGGCTCAGCCCAGCAGGCTTAGCTCCCGTTGGCGTCCCCGGGAGCGAAGGGCATAGGGGGAAGGCTCACGCCCGCCAAGAGGCGCTCCTTGCTCCAAGACAAAAGATACGGTTAGGAGACAAGCAGAAGGATCAGAGCGTTACCGTCGGAGCCAATGAGAGCGCTCTAGCAGTTGAAGGTGCACTACCCTCCAATCAGCGCCTCTGATCCTGTCTCCTCAAAAGCGATCCTGTCTAGTACGGCTCAGGCAGGAGCGTTAGGTATAAAAGGATGTGATCTCAGACCTGCGAGGTATGTTCTCTGGGCTTTCTAGAGAGAATACACACAAACCCTAAAACACCCTCTAACTTGACCGTCGGAGCGTTCTTCCGGGAACTCCTCCCGGAAAATGGCTGATGGCCTCTGTTCTTAGTGATCTTGTAGTGATAGCTAGACGTTCGAGAGAAGTTTGCGGATAGAGAAATAGTAAGGTCGCATCATTTGGCGCCATCCGTTTGTAAGACGAAGAACACAAGCGAAAAGCACAAAAGAAAACGTCAATGGCGTCCAACGGCAGTGAGGGACGACCGACCAGTCCCATACGTCCCATGATGGCGTTGGACGAAACACCACCGTCTACAATGGTCAACAGGGCCATTTTAGGTGAAGGAAGTTCTACAGCAATCGCCGGAAACATTCCACAACCGCCGCTTTCTCAGCAAGGAACGACTCCGGTGGGGCCACTTCCGTCTACACATCTTCAGATACCACCATTCTTTGCACCGCCGTTGCAGTAGGCACAACCGGTCCACTCAACTACACTTCCATCGAGTCACGTTTTCAACATCTCACCGTCGTTTGCAACGCCATTGTCATTCCAGATTATGGGTGGATAGAGTTCAACGACCTCCTAACCGCCGTTGGCGCAAACCATGATAAACCACTCACCACCCATCTACCCGATGGCCGGCGCATGGACTGGACCGACTATCCCCGCCAACGGCAGCCTGCAACAGCCGATAATTATCAACCCTGTAGCCCCCGTGCACCCTTTCTCCGCTAGTTATCCCCTCTAGCTGCCATTCCATCCATACCCCTTTTATGGACCAAGTCCTGGCTATCTCACACCGCCATCACATGACATGAACCCTCAATACCAACAGGGAGCGTCGACTGTCCTAGGCCAAGATTGTTTTTCCTGTAGTGTGACGTCTCCGTTTGTTAAATAATTGTTGGATTATGAAATACCGAACACAACAAAGCTCCTGACGCTCAAAACATACAATGGAACCACCGACCCGGATAGCCACATCGACACGTGTGAATGGACGATGACGTCGTTGAAACTTAACGAGAAGTTCTGGTGCACGTACTTCCCGGCGACCTTGATGGCAACGCCGACATGTGGTTCAAGACGTTGCAACCGGGCAACATTTCAAACTTTGCTCATCTTAAGTACCTCTTCCTTACCAAGTTCATGTAGTGACGTAAGTACAAGGGAGATTCTCATTCAATCATAGGCTATAAACAGAAAGAGGGGGAAACTGTACGAGAATATTTCACAAGGTTCATAAATGCTACGTTGGATGTACTGGGAGATGATGAGGGGCTCATAGCTGGCGCCTTTACATGGGGGCTCTTTCCAGGCCCTTTGTCGCAAAAACTCATGGGAAAGAAACCCTTAACACGGGCCGAATTGAAGGAAAGGGTAGAAAGGTATCTGCGGAAGGAAGATGGTGAGGCAGCCAAGTAGGCCTACTTGAATGCCATGGCGACCAGACATCACAATCCGGGCCACATGGATTTTCGCCGGGGGGGGGGGGGGGGGGGGGGAATAGGCACTATGGCCAGGCAAGAAGACCACCGACGCTTTTTCGATCATTTGTCAAGGAAGATAGACGCGGTCGCCGCCCAGAAGTGTACACGGTGTCCGAGAAACAGCAGCCGACCAAGTCGCCCAAGAACCGATACTGTGAATATCACAAGAGTAAGACACACGATACGGCCAACTATTTGGTATTAAAGAAAGAGATGGAAGAGAAGCAACTCAAAGGAGATCTGGTAGAAGTAGTGCGAAGCCTGCGCGCCAAGTTTGATGCTGAAAACACCAAGGGCGCACCTCGTGAGGGGATCCAGTCCAAGGAGATATTCATGATACGAAGTAAGAGAAGCAGGGAAGAACAACGGGGGGGAGCAGTAGACCACCAAACTTTTAGCACGCACACTCACGTTCTTCGTACAAGACCCCCGACTGGAAGGATGGAAGGGCGACAACCCGCTGGTGATACAAGCCTCCATCAGGGATATAACTATACATAGGGTCTATGTCGACATCGGGAGTTCGAAGAACATCATCTACGAGCATTGCTTCCGGCTCCTCCCAGACCGCTGGAAGGATAACTTACGGCCCACGACCAGGAGGCTAGTAGGATTCACCGGTCATAGCCTATGGCCGATGGGCACAATCCACCTCCCCTTGACCATTACTAGCCACGACAAACAGCGAAAGAAAACCGCCCTGATAGACTTCATGGTCATTCGGCATTCGGCGGAACACAATATCATTCTGGGAAGAACAGCCCTCTTGAAGCTTGGGGCAGTACCATCAACTATGCATGGGATCATGAAGTTCGACACCCCAATGGGCGCGGCTACAGTGCTGGCCACCCCACCTAAAGAATTGCAATGCTATACAGTCATGAAGCCGATAGAGATAACCAAAGAGACCAAGAGGCCCAAACACAACCCCATGAAAGGGAAGGAAGTAATCAATGAAAGATACCCCGACCAGCCAGTCAGCAATGGATGTGATCTCCCAAGTCATACAAGAAGAGCGCTGGTTGACTTGCTCAAACAATAAAAACATGTGTTCGCATGGACTCCTACAGACATGGTAGGGGTAGAAAGGAAGGTCATCGAGCATAAACTTGTAATTAAACCAGGCGCAAAAGAGGTTAAGCAGAAAAAGAGAGTGCAAGGAGGAGACCGTAATAGGGCAATTAATGCAGAAGTGGCCAAGCTGGCAGAAGCCAGGATAGTGCGGGAGGCAATATTCCCGACATGGATCGCGAACCCAGTTATGGCCCGCAAGCAAGATGGGTCGTGGCATATGTGCATAGACTTTTCTCACTTAAATAAGGCATGCCCTAAAGATTGTTACCCCCTCCCGGAGATTGATCAGAAAGTGGAATCGTTACAAGGGTTTAAGCTAAAGTGTTTTTTGGATGCATACAATGGGTATCATCAGATTTTGATGAGCAAAGAAGATGAGGAGAAAACAGCCTTCTACATAGAGCATGGCACTTTCTGCTACACCAAGATGCCTTTCGGCTTAAAGAATGCAGGGGCCACATTTCAGCGCCTGGTCGACTCGATATTTGCTAAACAAATCGGGAGAAACATCGAGGTATATGTGGACGACATGGTGATTAAGAGCCCGCATGAAGACAAGATGTTGCAAAATATTGAGGAGACTTTCCGGACCCTAGAGGCGGTAAAGATGAAACTGAACCCAGCCAAATCTACGTTTGGGGTGGAGGAGGGGCAGTTCCTAGGATACTACGTCACCAAGCAAGGTATCCAGCCCAGCCCGACCAAATTCGATGAATTCATCGAAACACCAACCCCGAACTCCCTTAGGGATGCACATGGTCTGAATGGGAAACTTACAGCTCTAAGCAGGTTCATTTCGAAATCCGCTGACAAGGCTATGCCGTTATTCCACACATTGAAGGGATGCATTGAGAAGAGCAATTTCCAATGGACGAATGAAGCAGAAAAAGCGCTCCAAAGAATCAAGGAAGCGCTACATGAACTACCCATGCTAGCTAACCCTGTCCCTGGGGAGACGTTACAAGTGTACCTTCGACATCAGGCGAAGCGATATCTTCAGTATTGACTGTAGAAAGGGAACAGGAATAGAGACCGGTATATTTTGTTAGTAGAGCGCTGCAAGGACCGAAACTCAACTATCCCACGCTGGAGAGGTTGGTCCTGGCGCTCATCTATGCGGCGCGACGACTAAGGCGGTACTTTCAAGCACACCAGATCGAGGTGCTCATGAGTTACCCCATCAAACAGATACCGCTCAAGCTGGAGACGTCAGGCCGGTTGGCGAAGTGGGCAATCGAACTGGGAGAGAACGACATAAATTACCGCCCAAAGACAAGTATCAAGGGACAAGCACTAGCCGATTTCTTACTAGAAATTCCGGACGGAGGGGACCCGACCAAAGAGAAAGTGTGGGCAGTTGAAGGGGGCCCGGCTGATAACAGTTCGTGGACTTTGTATACGGATGGCACATCCAGCAGGGAAGGCTCAGGGGCGGGGATGATCCTGACCAGCCCGGAAGGAGAAGAGGTAACCTACGCTCTCCGTTTCGATTTCCACACGTCAAACAACGAAGCAGAGTACAAAGCGCTGCTCGCAGGATTGCGTCTAGCCAAGCAGATGGGTGCGAAAGCTGTAACGGCCCTAACCGACTTGAGGCTAGCAGCAAACCAGGTTAATGGGAGTTTCGAGGTAAGAGATTAGAGAATGGGAAAGTATGTAAAGATGGTGAAACAATTGGTAGGATCGTTCGGACAGTTTACAATCAAGCAGATACCTAGGAGTGAAAACAAGAGGGCAGATGCTTTAAGCAAGTTGGCATCCACGTGCTTCGACCACCTGTCAAAAAAGGTCCTGGTAGAGGTACTCCGTGAAAGAAGCATAGACAAGCAGCAGGTGAACGCCCTAGCCCCAGCCGGGCCCACGTGGATGACACCATTCCGGGAATACCTACAGAGGGGGGTGTTGCCAGACGATCATGGCGAGGCTAGGAAAATACGTATAAAAGCGCCTTCGTACGCAATGGTTAACGGAGAATTATACAAGAAAGGGTTCACGACCCCATGGCTAAAGTGTGTGGACCAAGACAAAGAGAGAGAGAGAGAGAGAGAGAGAGAGAGAGAGAGAGATGTTACAGGAAGCACACTCAGTCCAGGTAGTTGCACACGAAGGGGAACGGGCCTTAACAGGCAAGGTGTTGCGAATGGGGGTATACCGGCCGACGATACAGCAAGATGCGATAGAAATGACTAGGAAATGTGGGGAGTGTCAGTCTTACGCCCCAGTCCAAGCGAAACCCCTGGTGCCACTGCATAACATATCCAGCCCGTGGCCATTCTACCAATGGGGCATAGATGTAGTAGGTCAATTCCCAGAAGCGCCAGGAAAGCTAAAGTATATGGTGGTGATAGTGGACTACTTCACAAAATGGATCGAAGCGGAGCCACTGGCATGCATATTGGGGAGACACATGATAAAATTCATATGGAAGAACATCATGACAAGATTTGGGACACCTAAAGTTCTTGTCAGCGAGAACGGCCTACAGTTTGTTGAGAACCCGTTTAGAGAATGGTGCACCACCAAAGGGATAAGCCAACGTTTCACATTGGTAGCACACCCGCAAGCGAACGGACAGACGGAGGTATCCAATCGAGCCATTGTAAATGGAATCAAGAAGAGGTTGGGCAAAGCAAAAGGGAATTGGGCGGAGGAGATACCGATGGTGCTGTGGTCGTACAGAACTACACCACGAACAAGCACGAAGGAAACCCCTTTCAACCTAACGTATGGGACAGAGGCCAAGCTTCCCATGGAGGTGGCAGTGAACACACTGAGGGTGGCCAACAAGGATGAGGAAAGCAACGCACAAGACCTAAGGATAAACCTGGATATCCTAGAAGAAAAGTGCGAAAAATCTGGAATGCGCCAAGCTGCATACAAGCATGCAACAGAAAGGTACTAAAATCAAAGAGTAATGGAAAAAGCGTTCAGAGTTGGTGAATACGTTTTGAGGAAAAATGAAGCAAGACGAGCCCAGCCCCAAGGCAAGTTGGGCCCAACATGGGAAGGCCCTTATAGAGTCACAGAAGCAAACATGAATGGCGCATATGTGTTAGAAACAATGGAAGGAAGGCAGATTCCAAGAACGTGGAACGCCAGGAACTTGAAGAAGTATTTCTTTTAAACAAGAAAGAGGGAAAGAGATGCAATCCCAGCTGATCGATGTGCTGCTTAGTGTAGCACATCCCAAGTACTTAGAGTACATATGTCCATGCTTAGTGACATGAGTTTAATACTTAGTGTATTTAAAAGTTCGCGGTCAATGTAGAATGATAATGCAATTGTTGATTGTTGATACTTAGTGTATTAATTTATAACGATTGAATGTTCACATGCAAAACTCGATCGTTGGGTGCTATGAGCGCCCAATACCGACACTTAGTGTGTCAAGGATAGCATGGGCAAAACGAAATGCCTAGCGCATCAGGGTGTTGTATCTCCTATATAATGTATAATAAACAAGCAAGCAAAACGATAAGCAAAGCGAGAAAAAAAATAGACAATGCTTAGAGCATACAAAATACGCATCCAGGAAAATAAAACATTGTTTTTAAAAGTCCAAACATTACACAAGTCAAAAGCATCAAAACCTAAACCAACTAAGCAGATAAATTTTTACACCCCAAGAGGGGTAGCACACGATGCCGGGGCACCCTCCCCAACATCCTCTCCATCACCCACAACCACCTCACCAACATTACCATCACCAATACCTACTCTAACACCACGATCACCTTCACCACCAGCCTCACCACCCTTACCATTCCCCCCACATCAACCTCACCTACCAGCATAATTTCCTGACCCATCACACTTTCTGGAGTACCCTCAGAACCACCAAAAGAACATAACTACCGAAGACTTTCAATACCTAACTCCCCCGAACCCAACAGAGATGCATGATCCATACTGGAAAAAGACAAAAGAGCATCATTTACACTAACCGCAGGACCAACCAAAGAAGCACCGGCAACTACCCCCCCACCACCAACACCAGCAGAAGTCTTCTAAAGGGACTTAACCCCAACCACAAACGCAACATGGCAGATGAGGCTTATGGCATTGGTAAAATCGGGATGCTCAATCAACTTATCAACAATAGGAACAACACCAACACGCACCAACTAATCCAGGTCTCGACAAGAAGCGTCCATATCCGACTGTAGCGACGGCACAAGCTTGTCACGATTAGCGGCATCACGCTCAAGACTCTCCACCTGAATCATCTAACCCTCATTCATCTGTGTGAGGGAGTCAACCTTAGCCTCCAACACGGCTCTGGCTTGGCTTCAAGGATGTTTTTCTTAGACGCTAGCAACTCGCACTTCTTCTCAGATAAACGAAGGTCATCACCAAGTTCTCTAAGGCAGCGCTCCATACTTGCCACACGTGATCCACAGGCGGCATGCGCGGTCTCCATCTCGCCAAGGGTATGGACGCGTCGGGAACCTACAACAAGATAAAACATGGCTTGTGCGGCAGCGTAGGCCATATTGTGAGCAAGGGCAGGGTTACCCATCGCCTCCATATCTCCAACTGCAGCCGGAGGAAAGGCGTGGCGTGAAAATTCCAAAGCATTGGCACGCACAGAGAGCCGAGAGTCATTGCGAAGATCTCATGATGGAACAAAAACAGTAGACTCAGAAGCACCATCTCCAGAACCACCATCCTTGGAGACTACAGCTTGTCCAGGGACACCAAAACCTTTTGCTGGGGAAAGCCTTGAAGGAACAAACGGAACAATTGGAGAAGGAATAGCAGAGAAGTCTGAAATAGCGGGCTGTTCAATCGCCCTGTTGATCCCATCGGACTGTTGCGTGTCGTCATCAGGGATCACTACCACACCCGTTGGTGTGGAAATCATAGAGATCAGTAGGCGAGAAAAGCTGCGCCTAGTATGTACCCTCTTGGTAGCAGTGGGCGCACCAGTAACTGGCTCGCCCATGGCTTGTACAAATTTTCGTTTCGCCTACATCCGCGCGGACATCATCGATGAGTCCCTCCTTGCTGTCCTCACTAGCCTCCATGGAGGAAGAAGGAACACCACCCAGGGGCATGACAGTAGAAATGGGGTGATCATGCAGCGGATTCTCCTCGGACGCCGATGAACTTGTCGGAGGAACGGGAGGGGCAGCGGTTAGAGTAAGCTGATCCATCCGGCGAGGGGGAGGAAGCCGATCGACCAGATCCACCTCGCGAAACTCCAACTTGCCCTGATAACGTTTTCACAGCACCTCATCCATGGACAGAGAAGACTCAACACTTAGGGAAAGCAGAACGGAAATATAAATAACACAGGAGTAATAAGGGGACGAAAAGGAAAAGAGGGATACAACACTCACCATCAACGACGGAGAAGAACACCACCATTTTGCCACGCTGCCTCCAAGAGTGGCTCATCCCTACCCCAGAAAGAAGCGCCTCGGAATAATCTTCAGCGGATACCTGCACACTCTTCAAGTAGTCAGCGACACCCTGGTTGTGGGGGAAGAGTTTAGGGATGGTATCGGCAAAAGCATTGGCACGATAGCGACCACTCCCAACCAGCTCCTGATTCACCAACAACCATTTATCCTGCCAGTTTTTGGGGGTACGCCCGTCGGGAACTAAGGCGTGTCCCCCTTGTCGGACCGAGAAGGTGCATTTATCTCCGGTAACACAGAATCGGAAGAAAAACTTGAAGACAAAGTAATCTGGAAGATACCCGTTGGCCCTGCAGATCATTTCAAACGCAACCACTTTGTTAACTGCATTGGGAGTCAACATCTGAAGACTGCAACCATCTTTTTGGAGGACCTCCTCCTGAAAATCCGTTAGAGGAAAGCGTATACCAGTGTCTAGGGTTTTCAAGTAAACCCCAATCTTACAAGGGGGAGGGGAAGAGATGCTAGAGCCAAGAGAGGGAAACTCCACACCCTCTAAGGAAGACAATCCATAAGTGATTTCCAACTGACGATACTCGGCGGCAGATGGAATGACTCCGAGAAGGTTTGCCATGAAAGAAAATTGGAAGATAAACACAAAGAGGAGAAGGAGGAACAGATGAGGCAAGATAAACCATGCAAATACCCTTATAAAGAAGTGGAGGAGGCGGGACATTTAAATGTCTGGCACAATGACGAAACTGCCAGTCATCATGCGCAGTCACGTCGCCATTAAGGACGGAGTGGCGGATAAAGAAAAACCGACACGCGTCAGTTAATTAAGCCCAGAATGCTGTAACTAGCACTGCAACGCTACGACTACTGGACTGGGGGACTTGATGGCGTGCCTGGGGCAGCACAGCAGAACCGCGTCTAGCCCAAGAGCCGGGCACGCCAACTAGGCTCAGCCCAGCAGGCTTAGCGCCCGCTGGCGTACCCGGGAGCGAAGCACGCAAGCGGATGGCTCGCGCCCACCAAGAGGCGCTCCTTGCTCCAAGACAAAAGATACGGTCAGGAGATAAGCAGAAGGATTAGATCATTACCGTCGGAGCCAATGAGAACGCTCTAGCAGTTGAAGGTGCACCACCCTCCAATCAGCGCCTCTGATCCTGTCTCCCTAAAAGCGATCCTGTCTGGTACGGCTCAGGCAGGAGCGCTAGGTATAAAAGGATGTGCTCTTAGACCTGCGAGGTAAGTTCTATGGGCTTTCTAGAGAGAATACACACAAACCCTAAAACACCCTCTAACTTGACCGTCAGAGCGTTCTTCCAGGAGGTCCTCCCGAAAACTGCTGACGGCCTCTATTCTTTGTGATCTTGCAGTGATAGCTAGACGTTAGAGAGAAGTTTGCGAATAGAGAAAGAGAAAGGTCACATCAATTTTCAAAATGTTTTAATGTCAGAGTTTCCCAGAATCAAATCATAAAACATAAGGAGGTGCATGATCACACCTTCGCCTTCCCACGATCGTCAGATGTACCTGAAACAATAATCGATAAATGTAAGCTCAAAGGCTTAGTGAGTTACCCCTAAAATACCAACGCTATACAATCATAATCATATCATGTAATCAAACAACATGCATAATGAGCCTTCAACCTGACTGGACCGCCTCGCAGGCCTTCAGTCTATCTGGACCGCTCTCCGAGCCTTCGGCACGTCTGGACCGCCTCGTAGGGCCTACGGCCTATCCGGACCGCTCGGCGGACCTTCGGCCTGACTGAACCGCCTCGCAGGGCCTTCAGTTTTATCCGGACCGCCCTGGGTATGTTGGCCTTCGGCACAAAGCATGACCGCCTCAACCCAACCCCCAATCAAACAAGCATGTGCACATAAATATCATACTCTAGCATATACAACAGTCAAACCGATCTAACAGATCACTAATCATAGCAACATCCTATAACCAGGATATAGACCTAACCGGTCACTAACATAGCATCATCTTATATACCAGGATACCGACCTAACCATGTCACTAAGCATATCACCATCCTAACTACCATGATGTAAATCAATAATCATATCATGCAATAATCCGGATAAAAATCCAAAAAGGGCCGACATTGGTGTTGTAGAACCTGTCAGTATAGTGAGGAGAACTCACCTCAGAATGTCGAACTGAACCACAAAATCAAGCTCTCGAAACACGGATCTAAACTTAACCACCTCCAATATGAAGCTAAGATGCAGTAAACTCAAATCCACTAGCTTCTCCTTGCTCCAAGCTCCTTAGAGTTCACTCCTTCTCAAAATCAACCTTCCAAGCTCCTTAACACACAAAAATGGAAGATAAACACGTTTAGGGGTTTCTGATCTCAAGGGGGACGGCAAGGGAGGCTGAGGGAGGCTTATGACCCTTTACATAGGGTGCAAAACCCTGAAAATTAGGGTTTCATTTTCCATCTCCTACTCGTCGAGTTTTGCCTCTCAACTCGTTGAGTAGAGAATTCCCTACACGTCGAGTGGAGGCCATCAACTCGACGAGTTCCAAGTCAAAATTGTTCTTTTTAGATAAAATTCTTATACCTGGGAGTCGGGGTGTTACATACATTTAGTCACTACAATATTTTTCGTACATGATTTACCCTTGATTTATTTGAAATCGTTTACATTTTACCCTTATGACCGGTTGTAACCTTTCATAAGGGTTAAATGTGAACAATTTCAAATAATTCAGGTGTAAATCAAGCATGAAAAATTTCAATGACTAAATATAAACAAAATTGAAAGTTCGTTACCCTTTCAAGTCATTATCTCATAAATGGTTCTAAATGTTATTAAGAAGGAGCACACACGGAATATTGAGGTCACACGAGTATGTTGTAATATTCATGTGATATACCTTTAGTGTATAAGGTACAAAAAACAATATTTAGAAATGCAGTAGGAGCGACTTCAATCGCCTAGAAACTAACGGAAAAAGACTGTGCGTTCAAACATTTACTTAAGACATAGGCAACAATTTTCAGTCTAGAGGGTGGAGATGGTCGTTGTAGATTGTAGGAGGAATAAAGCACATTTGATAAAGATATGTGAAGATACTGTGATGCTAGATTTGAATGAGGTTTTTCTCTTTACAAGAACAATAGATTTGATTAGAGAGCGTAGATGCATAAGATCATGGTCATGGAGCGGTAAATGAGTAGTCAAGGTTTTTCTCTTTACAACAACACAACCATGATCTCATGCATCCACACTCTCTAATCAAATCTCTTTTTTATTGTAAAGAGAAAACCCTTATTCAAAACTAACATCAAATTATCTTCACATTTTTTTTATGATGTCTCTCTTCCTCGTACAATCTACAATGACCATTTTCATCCTCTAGAGTGAAAACTATCGCCTATGTCTTCAGTAAATGCTTGAACCCACCACAATCTATTTTCCTTCAATTTCTATGGTTGCTCCTATTACATTTATAAGTGTCGTTTTTTGTACCTTATATACTAAATGTATATCATATGAATATTACAACATACTCACTTGTATGACCTCAATATTCCGTTTGTGCTCATTCTTAATAACATTTAGAACAATTTATGAGATAGTGAATTGAAAGGGTAATAGACTTTTAGCTTTGTTCACATTTAGTCACTGAACTTTTTTTCATGCTTGATTTACCTATGAATCATTTGAAATTATTCACATTTTACCCTTATAAACGGTTACAACGATCATAAGGGTAAAATATGAATAATTTCAAATAACTCAGGGGTAAATCAAGCACAGAAAAAAGTTCAGTAACTAAATATAAACACAACTGATCCTGATTACCCTTTCAAGTCATTTTCCATTTTATTATTTACTTATTACCATAAAATATTTTATTCATAATCCAAATATCCGGTTAAAGTGTAAAACTAGCCAATTTGGTAAAAGTTTTACCTCTTAAAGTGGAGATCTCGGGTTCTAATCGAGACAATGATGATCTCTTCTAACCACTAACCCTGTCTTTCAATAAAATAAAATAAAATTATCCAATTAAGAAACTAAATAACAAAACAAAAACATAAAAAGGATTTCAACGGCGAATTCTCAGAAAACTCAATTGCTCATTTGAGTCGGTTCAAAATCGTCAGTCACCCACACCACACCCAACTGTTGAGATGATAGGATTAGGGACGCGGCGGATGTAAAGAGAGAAGGCCAAGACGAAGAGAACGGTGAGTGCCATGGAAAAGTGAAAAGGAGAATCGGAGGTGGAGGCGATCCATCTAATCCCGGACCCATCACATCTACTCGAACCTGATCAACCCTATATGAGCTGCTGACTCAGTAGTGAGGTTCAATTGTTCATCGTCTTCCTTTTGATAAGAAAATTTATAGGGTCCACCCTCACATAATTTTTACATGGTATGATGAATAAGCTGTAATTTGCAATGTTTTGGTAAATATTTTTCTACCTGTTATTGTTTAATTTCGGCCATGGCAACTTACAACTTTCGGGTCCACAAAATTGTGGTGTACATTGATTTCATCCTTATCTATGCGCTAATAAATGACCGAATCCTTTCTTCATGTGCATCCATTTCATACACATCTCTAGTATACCAATAATTGAAATCATTTTCTCTGTTCATCCATTTCATCCACATCTCTACTATATTTCTGCTCGTATCATCAACAATGGCTGAAATTGTTCTTTCTGGCTTCTTAACGGTGGTCTTTGAAAAACTGGCTTCTGATTCCTTGAAGAAGATTGCACGCTACAAGGGAATTGATTCCGAGCTCAAGAAACTGAAGAGGTCATTAATCCAAATCAAAGATCTGCTTAATGATGCTTCCTAGAAGGAAATAACCAATGAAGCTGTTAGAAGATGGTTAAATGGTCTCCAACATTTAGCTTACGACATTGACGACCTACTTGACGATTTGGCAACGGAAGCTATGCATCGTGAGTTCACAGAGGAATCTGGAGCCACCAGCAGCATGGTAAGAAAGCTAATCCCAACTTGTTGCATGAACTTTTCACTAAGTACGAAGATGCACGACAAGTTAGATAGTATTACCACCAATTTACAAGAACTAGTAAAGGAAAAAAATAATCTTGGTTTAAGGGTGAAAGGTGAAAGCCCAAGAACTAGTAAACGATTTCTGCTTGTTCTTGATGATGTGTGGAGTGAAAGCTATACCGAATGGGAAATTCTAGAACGCCCGTTTCTTTCTGGGGCACCAGGAAGTAAGATTATTGTTACAACCCGGAAGTTTTCGTTGCTAACCCAATTGGGTTACAGTACTCAAGCTTACAGTCTTTCGGTTTTGACACAAGAGAGTGCTCTATCTTTATTTGCTCAACATGCATTTGGTGAAAGTAGCTTTGATTCACATCCCACACTTAAATCACATGGCGAAGGTATCGTGGAAAAATGTGATGGTTTGCCGTTGGCTTTGATAGCACTTGGAAGGTTATTGAGGACAAAAACAAACGAGGAAGAATGGAAGGAGCTGTTGGATAGTGAGATATGGAGATTAGGAAAGAGAGATGAGATTATTCCAGCTCTTAGACTAAGCTACCATGATTTGTCAACTTCTTTGAAGCACTTGTTTGCATACTGCTCTTTGTTCCCCAAAGACTATGTGTTCGACATGGAGGAGTTGATTCTATTGTGGATGGCAGAAGGGTTTTTACCCCAATCGCATACAAGCAAGTCAATGGAACGTGTGGGTGTCGAATATTTTGAAGAGTTGGTGTCAAGGTCGTTTTTTCAACATGCGCCTGATGACAAATCGTTGTTTGTGATGCATGACCTCATGAATGATTTGGCGACATCTGTTGCTGGAGATCTTTTTTCAAGGTTAGACATTAAGATGAAGAAGGAAGTTAGGAAGGAAGGTATGGAACAGTATCGGCATATGTCATTTGTTTGTGAGAAATACATGGTTTACAAAAGGTTTGAGGCATGCAAAGGAGCTAAAAATTTGAGGACATTCTTAGCAACCTCAGTTGCGGTGAAGAAAAGTCGGGAAATATTTTTCATATCAAATAAGATTCTAACCGACTTACTTTGTGAGCTACCATTATTAAGGGTCCTAAGTTTGAGTTGTCTTAACATAAATGTGGTGCCTGAATTTATTGGTATTTTGAAACACTTGAGGTATCTTAATTTATCTCGAACTGGAATCACATATTTACCCGATAATGTCAGCAATCTTTATAATCTACAGACATTGATCGTTTTTGGCTGTCGTAGTTTAAAAGAGTTGCCCAAGAGCTTCTCAAAGCTTAAAAATTTGCAGCATTTTGACATGAGGGATACTCCACTATTGAAAAAGATGCCCTTAGGAATTGGTGGGTTGAAAAGTCTACGGATTCTCTCTAAATTTATCATTGAAGGTGACAATGGGTTTTCAATAACTGCGCTTAAAGATTTAAAGGATCTCCAAGGAAAAATTTCCATTCAGGGGTTGGACAAAGTGCAAAGCGTAATGCATGCACAAGAAGCAAACTTATCCCAAAAGCGGATAAGTGAGTTAGAATTTGAATGGAGTGATGTATTTGATGATTCTCAAAAGGGAACACATGAAAAGGAGGTGTTCAATGTGTTAAAGCCTCATAATGATAGTCTGAAAGAGCTTGGAATTGTGTCGTATGGAGGTAAAGAGTTTCCAAATTGGGTTGGGGATCCCTCATTTCTTCGGTTGGCTCATGTGTCGATAAATGGTTGTAAAAATAGTACATTTCTACCACCACTTGGGCAGCTTCCATCACTTAAGGAGTTATTTATTGAAGGTATGGCTATGGTTAAAGTTGTGGGCCCGGAGTTTCGTGGGACTAGTCTTGCATTCCCTTCACTTAAGATTCTGAGTTTTCGAGATATGAAGGGTTGGGAGGCATGGTTAACAAATGCAACATTTCCATGCCTTGAAGAGCTTTCGCTAGATCGATGTCCAAATTTGGTTAAAATCTCACTTGAAACCTTACCTTCACTAAGGGTTCTAAGAATAAACCGTTGTGGTCCTGATGTGTTAACAAATCTGATTCGTGTAGCTTCATCGGTCACCAAGTTGGATATCAGGCATATTTCAGGACTTTATGATCAGGTGTGGGGAGGTGTTTTACAGTGTCTTGGAGCAGTTGAAGAATTAAGAATCGAATGGTGTAATGAAATAAGACACTTGTGGGAATCAGATGCAAAGGCAGGTAACATTCTTGTGAATTTAAGGAAGCTGGAAGTAACTTATTGTTCAAATTTGGTGAGCTTAGGAGAGAAAGAGGAGGTTAATTTTGGCCATGGGAGCAACCTGGAGTTTATCAGGATATATTTCTGTAAAAAAATGCAGCATTTCAGTTGCCCGGATAGCATCGAGTCATTGAGTATATTTGATTGTGCTTCAGTTACATCCGTCTCCTTCCGAAATGGAGGGAAGAAGCTCAAGTCACTTTCCATTCGAGGTTGTGAGAAATTGTTGCAAAAGGAGCTTATCAACTCAAGCATGCAGATGCTTGAATACATACAAATAGGTAATTGCCCAAATATGACATCTATCATTCAACTGAGTTGCTTCATTCACCTTACCGAATTGGAAATAAAAAATTGTCAAAATATGGAATCATTTCCTGACCACGAGCTACCGAATCTCACTTTTTTAAAACATCTTACAATAGAAAATTGTCCAAGCATGGATGCTTCCTTTCCTCGTGGACTTTGGCCTCGAAACTTGTGTTCCCTTTCAATAGGGTGGTTGAAGACGCCTATCTCAGAGTGGGGCCCACAGAATTTTCCAATCTCACTTGTTGACCTACGGTTGGGTGGACAGTCAGAAGATGTGACTAATTTTAGTCAACTGTCTCATCTTCTTCCTTCGTCTCTTACTTCTCTTCGCATACATGGATTTGAGAAACTGGAATTGGTTTCAGTGGGACTCCAACACCTCACCTTCCTCCAGCATCTCTCTATTTACTACTGCCCAAATACGATAGATCTACCAGGAATGTTGTTGACTTCACTTTTGAGTTTGACTATACTTAGATGCCCGAATCTGAAAGAAAGGAGTGATAGAAGAGACTCCTACTGGCCCCTCATCTCGCTTATCCCCTGTATCTACATATCTTGAGCTGAACATTTGTAAACTTAATCTAAAGCTATGTATGATCCTCCCTCTACCTTTGATAATAATAATAATAATAATTGATTCTTCTTTCTTTTAATCAACAACATGCAAATATTATATAAGTTTTGGTTTGTATCTCAATATATGGTTGCTAACATGAACATGCAATTGCTTCTTTTTGGTTTTATGATTGTTGAATATGATTGAAATTGTGTACATGGAAGGCCCTGTATAATATATTAAAGTTTTCAGAAAAACAATCAATTTGAAATTCCAAAATAAATTGTGTACTAGGTTTGATCCTAGAATTTTTATTATTTGTTGAAGTTGTACAATTTGGATTTTGAAATCATCACAGGAATAATATAATAAAGTACAAACAAAACAATATGAATACTAACTAGACACATTTCAAGTTTACAACCTATTCAAATTCAAATGAGTTAAATGGATGGTTGTTTAACTAATAGGTCGGCATAAGTCTATGTTTGAAAGTTAGATTAAAAACAGAGCAAAAAGAGAGAACACCAATCAGGTCAGTCTTATGGTTTAGTAAATTCACTGATTCATGATTATCTTATTTACTCATTGTAAAGAATATAAACGCATCATATAGGTGTTAAAATAACAAGGCTAACCACATAAATTGGAGCTACATCAACATAGATTCAAGATCTTTAAAGGTTAGAATGGAATTTTATGAAACTTGTCATATTTAATAAAAATAATAATTTTTTAATATACATGCTATCATCTAAAAGTGATAGGAGGATGAATAGGAATAATAAGTGGAGAATATTTAATTTCTATAATACAAAAGTAAAATGTTGTTATTGGACAAAGACATGGAATATAATCGTTTTCATTGTCCAACAGTTTGTTTCCCGATTTCTGATTTGTATGACGAAGAACTTAATTGAACACATCAATTCAGACCGGGCCTGGCACAACCAACTCGTAAACAACAACTCATATATCTCGGTTTAAAGACTACATGATATTATCGTCTCATAATTACCCGTGATAAATTTCATGAAGCAGTTCAATGAGCATGAGTTTAATCCAATACTCAAATCCCCATTTCAGGAGTACTCATGAACGTTACATCAAACATTTGCTATGTCTAAACACTTAGACAATCTACAAGCCAATTCATGACAATCTTAATTCAATACTTACTCCCAAAGTATGATTGACTGTGGAAATTTTGAACAATCCAATTATTCAGGAAGTAAAACATGCAAAGTTGAAACACAAAATAAACAACTGACAAAAGATAGTAAGCAATACTCATAAATAAAGCTTCATTACTTAATCATCAAATGTCAATTACATTTATATTGTTACAGGTTTCTAAAATATCTATCTAATCACTAAAACTAATATCGTCCTTCAGACTAATGCTCATTGCATGTTGAACGTGCTTAATCCTACTCATACACTTTGTGAGGGGATCTACATGATTCTCTTTTGACGATACCCTCTTGACGACGAGGAGTCATTCTTCTACCCAATGTCTGATGAAGTGGTATTTTCTATCGATATGTGTGGATCTTCCATGATCCCTTGGTTCCTTGGTCAATGCAACCACTCCTTCATTATCGTAGAAAATCTCTATGGGCTGTTTTATGGTTGGCATAACTCCAAGGTCTCCAATGAAGTTCTTCAACCATATAACCTCCTTTGACGCTTCCCTCGCAACTATATACTCCGAATCACATGTTGAATCAGCCACGGTCTCCTGCTTGCAACTTTTCCAAGTCACTGCTCCTCCATTGAGTGTAAACACCCAACCAGATTGAGAACGGAAGTTGTCTCGGTCTGTTTGAAAACTGGCGTCACTATAACCGGTAACTCTCAAGTCATCATTGCCACGAAGTACAAGGACCCAGCCTTTGTCCTTCGTAGATACTTAAGAATCTTCTTAACTGTTATCAAGTGAGCTTTACCCGGGTTCCCTTGATATCGACTGACCATGATCAAAGCAAAAGCCACATCAGGGCGAATGCATGTCATAACATACATGATCGAGCCAACGACGGAAGCATATGGAACTCGACTCATTTCTGTTATCTCAGCATTGGTACTCGGACTCTGAGTCTTACTCAACTTGGTGCTGCTCTGGATAGGTAATTCTTCTTTCTTAGAGTTCTCCATGCTAAAACGCTTCAACACTACATCCAAGTAAGTACTTTGACTAAGTCCAATTAGTCTTTTACTCCTATTTCTCAAAATCCTTATTCCTAGAATATAAGCAGCTTCTCCTAGATCCTTCATAGCGAAACATTTTCCAAGCCAGGACTTAAATTCCTATAAGGTTGGAACGTCATTTCCTATAAGTAGTATTTCATCAACATATAATACTACAAAGCTAACTATACTCCCACTAGCTTTGACATATACATAGGACTCATCCTCACTCCTAGAGAAGCCAAACTCTTTGACCTTCTCATCAAAGCAAATATTTCATCTGCAAGAAGCTTGCTTCAATCCATAGATTGATTTCTCAAGCTTACACACTCTATTGGGGTACTTAGCATCCACAAAACCCTCTGGATGACTCATGTAAACATCTTCAACCAACTTTCCATTAAGGAAAATGGTTTTGACATCCATCTACCATATTTCATATCATGTAACGCAGCTATGGCTAGCATAACCCTAATAGATTTGATCTTGGCCACTAATGAGAAGGTCTCATCATAGTCAACCCGTGGGGTTTGAGTAAAGCCTTTCGCAACCATCCGTGCCTTCAACGTGTGTACCTTTCCATCCATGTCGTTCTTCTTCTTGAAGATCCATTTGTACCCAACTGTCTTGCGACCTGATAAATTGTCAACCAAGTTCCAAACTTGATTGTCATATATAGACTGGATCTCGCTGTCCAATGCCTCTTTCCACTTGGTAGACTCAGGGCCTGCCATGGCTTCCTTGTAGCTAGAAGGCTCTGTCACACCCCCAAACCAAGGATGGCGGAAACATCCGGGGGTGGAGGACTTCATGTACAGTATCACAACAACGTGTATAATAGTGCTCAAAGTAAATACAACCATCATAAATATAATCGAAAAAGTTACACCATAGTATATGTTTACATGTTTCAAAAATCAATTATATTATGATGACAAAAGTAAATTGTTGACGGTTTAACGTCCCATCCTCAAAGCGCTGAAGTTTTTCCTGTTTCACTGATTTCCTGAGAATACAAGTAGTTTTGAAAAAGTGTCAACAATTAAGTTGGTGAGTTCATAAGAGTTTTGTTTGAAGTAGAAACCGTTTTCCTTGTAAAATCGATAGAGTTTGATTTCCAGAAAATCCAATATTTTCTTAGTTAAGTATGAACAGGATATTTCTATATGATGCGTTAATGAACCCTAGAATGACCCGTAGATTTCCCCTATAATCGTCCAGCGTATATAAGTTATATAAGATTTAAGTTAGATAAAACGTTGAATGTAGTGGGTCTGCCCTAGGTCCACAACCTAATGAGGAACAGGAGATGAGGCGGGCCCTACCAATTCTAAGCCAATCGAGACTAAATTCTTATACGACTCAAGCATATACACTCAGCGATTATAGTTGAAGTCTAACAATTCTAGATGAAATATAGTTTTAATATCATAACAACTATTTCTGTGAACCTGGTACTTTGTATCTGTACCCCTTTTTGTAATAAAAACTCGGTACTTTGTATCTGTACCCCTTTTTGTATAAAAAAAACCTGGTACTTTGTATCTGTACCCCTTTTGGTATAAAAACCCGGTACTTTGTATCTGTACCCCTTTTTGTATAAAAACCCGGTACTTTGTATCTGTACCCCTTTTTGTATAAAAACCCGGTACTTTGTATCTGTAACCCTTTTTGTATAAAAACCCGGTACTTTGTATCTGTACCCCTTTTTTTATAAAAACCCGGTACTTTGTAATGTACTCCATTTGTATGAAAACCTGGTACTTTGGAATGTACCCCATTCGTATGAAAATCCTTTTGTAATGTAAATGATCATAAACTATACCTATTATAGTTTATCAAAATGTTTGAAATGTATATGCAACCTAACTATACTTATTATAGTTTAGTATGTTTATTTGTGGTGTATAAGAACCCTTTCTATGTAAGTCAATTGTATAGTATAACATAGCTATGTTTATCTTGCTTTGTTTTGTACTAATGGTTATGATGAAGGGTTCTTATAAATTCAGTAAGTAATTTCCTATTATATAAATATATCATTACAAGAAATAAATGTAATATATGAAGTCATCCAAGATTTAACACTTTGCTCAACATGTTACAAAGTGTTTTGAAAGTTATAAGCTGTTAACTAAATTTAACCTTTCTGCACTGGTTTAGAAAAATCATACGAAGTCGAAAACTAGATTCGTAAATTCTGAGAGTTCCTAAAATGTGTCTAGTTTATTAATAATTTTTATCATGATTTTTGGAAGCCTTTAACTTGTATTAAAATTCTCATATTCACAGACTGGTCCGGATTTGTGTTTGAAAAGATACGCTATTTTGCAAAAATCACCATAAATCGTAGAAAAATCGTGTGAAGATGTGCAAGTAGTCATTTTAAAGCTACGAAGTGGAACTACTTGAACCTAAGAAAATGTTTAAAACTAAAATGTTTAAGTTGTCCAAAACAGTCCGCGAATGGAGTTGAACTTTTCTGATGAAGGCTGTTAGAAAGGTATAGTTATGTTCTTGGTGTTTTAACTTGTATTCCCCCCCCCCCCCCCCTAAAAACTTGAGAAAACATGAAAATGTAGGGGTATGAACTCACCTTGAGTGATTTCAGTAGATGGATGATGGAGAAAAGATGTGTTCAACTCAAGAACACTTGAAGAATCACTTGTAGATTCGAAGATCTAACAAGAATGTGATGATGTTTGTGTAAGGAATCATTGATTTGAGAATGAGGAAAGTGTAATAATCATGGAGAGGATGAATTATACTTACCAAGAGTGTGAGAAAGCTTGATAATCATCCTTGAATCTCGAATTTGATAGAGGAAGTTTGAGAGAAAAGTGGAGTTGGATCCTTGGTGAAATGAGAGCAAATGAGAGAAGTGAGGAGAGAGGATGGGTTGTTCCAGCTCTAAGAACGTGGGGAAAGATGATAATTGAGTGGAAAGGACATTGAAGTGACCTAGGTAAGGTGGGGAGGTGTGACTGGTCATAGAGTGGGTGTGGGGGTGGTTGCTTGTGTCATAAAGTAAAGCAAAGTCAACACTCCACCTTAATTATTCACCCACTAGATTTTATTATTTAAATAAGGATTTTCAAGAAAATATGATTAAATTATGAATATTTAGGGTTCATTATGTTAAAATATGATTTTGGGTGAAAATCCCGTGTTAAAATCTCGAAAAACGAGCTTAAAATGTTAAAAATATTGAAAATGGGTGAAAAACGTCAAAATCCGAAGTTCCTGGCCGAAGTCGCGAGGCCTCGGCTCTTAAGGAGTTGAGAACCGAAAGTGGGGAAAGGACCGAGAGTAGAAGGGAAGACCGAAAGTGCAGAAGGAGGAACCGAGAGCGAGGCTCGGTCTTGGTGGCTTGAGCGAGGTTCGGCCCGAGAGCAGCCTTCGGGATCGGCTCAGGAGGGTTCGGCTTGCAGGAGGTCTCGGTTCTCAGGGTCTCGGTCTCGGCTGCTGAGGTTTCGGTTCCGGTTCCTGAGAGGGTTTCGGTTCCTTGAGAGGGGTTTCGCTTCCTAAGAGGAGTTTCGGCTTCTTAAGTCCGTTTTTCGCGTAGACTTCCGTTTTTGGGCTGTTTTCGCCAAATTCGAGGGTCGGGATGCCCCGAGTGATTATAGAAAGTTGAGAGAGATTTGGGAGAGATTTGTCATACTTGGAGAGATTTGGCATACTTAGAGAGATTTAGGAGACATTTGACATACTTGGAGAGATTTGACATTCAGAGAGATTTTTGGGAGAGATTTCACATACTTAGAGAGATTTGACATACAAAGAGATATTTGGGAGAGATTTCACATTCTTGGAGAGATTTGGGAGAGATTTGACATTCTTAGAGAGATTTCACATACAAAGAGATATTTGGGAGAGATTTCACATTCTTGGAGAGATTTCACATACAAAGATATATTTGGGAGAGATTTCTCATTCTTAGAGAGATTTGGGAGAGATTCTCGATAAGAAGAGAAAGAGTGAAAACGATTGAGAGAGGTTTCGTTTGTGACAAATGTGGGTGTCCGGCTTCGCAATGCAAGGTCCGTAAACCCTGTTAAGCCTTGTTTAAGGATCTTACACACTCCTGATGAGTATGCAACATTGTTTTATCGATTTGGCTCGTCACTTACAACAATTTTAGGTTAAGGAGATCTAGACGTACGTACTTTTCGATTTATGATCTCTCATTAGAATAGCGAGTTGTTTAGTAAATACATAATGTAAGCCCTAGTACACAAGGGTTAGCTGAGTTGACCGGTTTGACTTGTTGACTTTATTTGACTTTGAATTGACTAGAATTTGACGGTTGTCACATCATCCCCCCGTTAGAGGGAATTTCGTCCCGAAATTTGCACTTTGAATGGGGATCCAAGAATTCGGAGGAAAGATTAGGGAAACTTTTCGCAATATAAGAAATTGATTATGGTGAGGAATAACCTGCCTGATGTCACATGTCGGCCTTGGAATTTCTTATTGTTTATGCTCTCAATTTTCTCCTTGGCATTACTACTATGCATGCTTTAATCGATGCTAGATTTAACATATAAAAAAATTTAGAATTTAAACGTCGATGTTAGAGTCACGTACTGATATTTGCAGGCAGTTCTGGGGTGGTCTCTCCTTCGGTGATCGCAAGCACCCTTCCACCACCACTGGCATCTCTTGTTCTTGGGCAGTCCCTTTTAAAGTGTCCCGTTTCTCCACACTTGAAACAGGCTGGGCTTGCTCTAAAGCCAGAGACCTGATTGATGGGTCGTGCTGGTGCCTTACAGAAACTAACAGTGTGCCCCTCTCTGTCGCAGTTTTTGCACTGCATCTTCCGGCAAGCCCCAGTGTGATGGAAGTTACACTTGTTGCATTTCGGAAGGGTTCCAGCGTATTGTTTCATGGGAGTTGGCGTGGTGAGGGTTGTGGCAGCATGAACAGCAAAAATTGGCGTGGTTGTCGTAGTGTTATGACTGGCACGATGGTCGATGAGTTGTTGTGCCAACTCCTTGGCGCTGTCGAAGGTAGTTGGTCTTGAGGCCAGTACGCTATCTTGAATTTCGGGGGACAATCCCCAGAGGTATCGCTCCAAATTTTTGTCTTCCAGGGTGAGCATAGCGGGACAAAGGAGTGCTAGATCACAGAATCGGTTGGTGTAAGTTGTAAGGTCAGAGCCTGCCATTCTGAGATTCCAAAATTCTTGCTCCAGCTTTTGCACTTCGCCTCTTGAGGAATATTATTTCAGCATCATCTTCTTTAAGTCCTCCCAACTTAACGAGTTAGCCACTGTAAGCGTAAGCGACTTAACTCTGCCGTTCCACCAAGTGAGAGCTCTTCCGATGAAGGTGAACGCCGCGTACTTGACTTTGCTCGCTTCGGGGCAAGCACAAATTTCGAAGATTGCTTCGGTTCTCTCGAACCATTGAATTAGTGCGATGACGCCCCCACTTCCATCGAAAGAATCGGGTTTGCCATTTGTGAAGTCCTTGTAAGTGCATTCCTTTGTGCGTCCTGTATTGTCCCCGTGGTTAGAGTTTGTGGCTCCCGATCCAGCACCGCCAGCACCATTTGTACCAATTTGTGACATTGCAGCTGCCACGGCTGCTGTTACTGCAGCTTGGAACATTGCGGGATCAAACTGAGGAGGTGGCGTTGGAGATGGTGGTGCTGTGCTGCCGGAAGGTTTGGGTCTTTTCCTTGGCGGCATAGTTCTATCATAAATTGCAAAAGAATGATCAGATGGTAAGTTTATACTAGCAAAGACAAGTCAGTTGTTATTAAATTAGATTTTTCTGCATTATGCTCCGATTTAAGAATGCCTTATATGTAATTCATAAAGGAAGTCCATATGAATGAACTTCATGAGTTTAGTAGGTTTTGTATCCAAGTGAAACCTTGAAATTTGATCCAACCTTTGAAAGAGAATTGGGAACGATCCCGGAGCTAAGTTACTCTAGTCCAACAACTTGACTAGTGTGGGTTTCAGATAGACTTCTATGGTAGCATGATGAAAGTATTTGGACAAGGGGTGACACAGAACTTAGCTGACTGACAATGTCATTGATGTTTAAGATGTAACAGGCTTGGGAAAATTGACTTTGTAGAGGGTCTTACATCACATCCGGAGCAGGAGAGTTTTGGCCGCCTAAAGGCCTAACCAAAAGTACCTACAGTACAAGATAGTTTCATAGAGGATGCCACATAGGACATAGATAGGAAAAACGATTCATTTTTAACAGGGAAAGAAAGTAAGGTATCTACTACTGGCGGCGGTCATCCCTCTGGTGAACCCTTAGTTCAGCTAGTTGCCGCTCCTTATCAAGCATGTGCCTTTCGTACACCCTCTGGCGTACTCGAAGTTTTTATGACTTCGGTTCGTGTTTTAGCCAGTGCTTGCAGCCGGGTTTCATGGTCTCTCTCAGATTTTTTTACGAGTGTGCTCAAGGCGATTGGTGCGGATTGTATGCATTCTTGCATTTGCATCGACCTTTACGATATGATGGAGAGTTGTTCTGCCCTGAATCTCATTTCGGGCAACTCTACTGACCTAGATTGAAAGAATTCTATCTGTTGAGCTTCCTTCGCTTATGTCGTAGAAGCTTCGGTCTCCACTAAACGGCATAGGTTGGGCTTGCTCTTCGCTCCAGGTTTCCAAGCATTCTACCCAAAGAGGCGTCAGGCCTTGGAAAGTCAGACGAGGGTTAGGATTCGGAACAAGAGCCATCGGGGTAGGTTCTCCACTTCAGGGTCGGAGTCAGAACCATCAACCAAGTCTTCAGCTTGGTGACCATCCATAGGGATTGGGTAATCATTCCCTGACTCCTCTCCGAGCCATTCAGTATTGCCGTGGTTGGGGTAGTACGAGTCGTCGTGGGGATAGAATCCAGCCATGATATCTTCGCGAGAAATGGGAATATAAGAAATAACTAAGTAGGCGTACTAATTAGATAATTATAAGATGATCTTTATCAGGTACTTCAATACATTGTTTAGTGCATACTAGTCATATGTATTTGGGACATGATAGACCTTCGAATAAGCGACCCTAACTCTAAATCCCCAATCCAACGAGAACAGGAAGTAAAGCAAAGATCCACAATTCTACGTCTATGACGTCCTGGATACATATAATTTTAATGTATCCACTAAGCAATTATTGACCTATTGATAAAAATCTATTTAGTTCTCAGATAAGTATTTATAATAACGCAAAATACCCCTATGGTATTTCATTGTGGTAGTGTTGGTAAGTTTTTAGACTTGTTGCCACATCACAACCATTCTTGGGCATATGCCAATCACTCCTCGGACCAGCATAGTTGATCAGGCTATGCCACTCCCAAGACTGACCATACATCCCCGAGTTTACCTGTGATATCCAACAATCATTACTTTTGTTTTGTTCTAGAACGATGCTGACCTTAGCATGTATGCATGCATGTATACTTTTAATAAGAAACTATTTATTTCTAAAAGTATAGTTGTTTTGAAAACTTTAAATAAGAGACTCTAGTCCCAATGCATTTATAGTTTGTATATCTTACTAGATTATGACCCGCGTTAAACGCGGGGAAACGCATAAAAATCATAGAATTGTATATAGATATTACACCACAGGAAACATAACAATTAAAAGTACATTTCCATAGCTATTTTAAATTCATTAACATACATTATAATAACTATTTTAATTTCATAACAATTCAAAGTACATTACCGTAATCAATAAACCTAAGAATTATTTTCCCGTTCCTGGTCCACTGTTACCTTTTCATTTGGGAAAAACAATGTATTCTTCAGTTAGCTCGAAATACACCTCATATAGGTCCCCTACTTTTACCACCACTTTACCAACCCACCAACCATCTCTGTCATTTGTATCCACCATTGATATGATATTATATACATCCACCATAATTTGAGGAGGAACTAACCTCACTTATTCTTTTTCTACAAACTCTCTTAGTGGCATGAGGTCGTGATTAAGCAGGGTTTGATAATTAACAAAAAATATTCTATTAGATCTACATCTCTTGATGGTTGCAGGATAGTAGGATCCCTCTTGGTTCGTTTTAAGAGATTTCAACTTTTTGACCATCAGTATACGCCATGAAGTCGGTCCTACAAATCACTTTCTTATTTCAATAACGTGTAACTTTGATGTTTATAAGCACATTATGTTGTAAAATATCTTACTTTAAAAGAAAAAATCAATGATTAAATATTTTTTGTATACTTACATGTTGTTTTTAATTCACATTATAATAATGCCAAACATGTTTATTTTACATATTGTTGAACGGTATCTAGGGCTAATAAGAAAGATATGAAAATCATACAAAACTATCTATACTGTTTTTTGTCGTAGATGAGATACAAACTCTAAATTTGTTGACGGATATGAAGATGTTAAAACCAAAATTTTTGTATTCAAACATCTTGAAGACAATGTTTTCTAATTCACTTTTTAGGTTGAATTCCTTGTGATTTTATTTCAAAAATCCACAATATATGTTGAAATTAATAATAGATTGTTAGATTATTTACCTTAATTGAAAATATTGTGGATCATGATGTTGCTTCTTGTAGATGTGGCAGTTTTTTTTATAGAGGAGAAGAACATGAATCTTGAGTTAACTGCTTTTAGGGATACGTTTTGGTTGAACAATTTTAAATGGGCTTAAACTACAATTTGGCTTTATGGATCTAGCAACCAACCATCTTTTTTGGGCTTTTATCCTGGGAATGATTTGTAAGGAATTTTGAAAGATTTTTTTTTAATTTTAACACTTTTTGCAAGCACCAACATACCAACAAGAGATTTACATATATTTACATATTTATAAATACAACAAATAAGCATTATTGTATCTTAGGTTAGTATATAAAACAATTTAAGACTACAATGATATAATGAGTATATTATTAAAGTAAATTGTTGTGATAATAAAACATTAAATAATATTTATTTTTATTTACTAATAAAAGAAAGAAAAAAATAGTTGACTTACTAAAGTACAATGTTATTTGTTCCAAAGACTTACAACAACCGAAAGAAACACATTAATATATTTTAGGGTAAAATGTCCAATTTGTTCCAAAGACTTACAACAACAACCGAAAGAAACACATTAATATATTTTAGGGTAAAATGTCCAATAGGTGGAAAATATATCAATTTGAATATTTAAGGGTAATTATTGTTCAATATGTGGAAAATATGTAAATTTACTATGCAGGTCAAATATGGAAAATAGAACGGGAATGGCAAATATGTCAACTTGACTGTGTAAGGGCATATATGTCCAATAGTGGATAAAATGAGCATTGTTTTTATTTCAATGATATCTACACTTAATAACACCAACAAACCTTCAATACCCACATAAAAATAGAAATGTACATCCTAGTCAGAAGTAGATTGTTGTTGTGGAGTATGTATTGAAAGTTCGTTGCTATTTTTGAAATTCAATTTGTGTTGACATTTTCCTGAAAATATTATTAAAGTCGAACAAAAAGTGTTAATCTGACAGAAAGAATATTGTGCTAATAATATGATTAATTAAGTAGTTTTGGAGCTATATATATATATATATATATATATATATATATATATATATATATATATATATATATATATATATATATATATATATATATATATATTAAAAGTAGTTTTTGAGGAGGGAAAAAACAATTACTTTTGTTGGCATTTATTAGATTTTAATCCCGTAGTACAATGACTTCATATTTATTATCTCTGTTTCAAAAACAACAAATTCATGCTTTTATTAAAAGCAGTTTTCGAGCAGGGGTAAAATAGTCAAATTCGTTGTCATTTTCTATTTGTATTCCCATGGTACATTGAAGTCCAAGTTTGTTAATCCTAAATGCTTTGACCTGATATAGTTGTCGACAAAAACTTTCAAGGCAACTATATCGAAAGTATATTCGTTAAAAAAATGTCATTTACTATTGAAACCCACTTTATGTTTTGTTTAAGTACAAAAATGTCCAAAAATATGAAATTGTAAAATAACAAATCCATAAATTTAGTAACTGGATTTTTTACATGATAAATTAATATTTGGACAAGAAAACTAATTTTATTAGATCACGATGTTTTAGTATGAAAAAGACTCTACATGTAAGAAAAAACAACACTACTTTCGTACACCACGTTATTGATTATATTGAAATGGTTAAAAAATGATATGAAATGTCTGATTATCTAGAATATCTAAAGGACCTCTTTGTAGATAATATTTTTTGTTTTATTAGTTAAATGACCTTCCTTATTTAAGATGAGTACCTTCAATCCTTTTTTACTAAGCATGCGAGAAACGGCTACATAATTGACCATGAGTGAAGAAGGGTCTACGCAAGTACAATCCAACAGTTGAAAATGATTGTTACAATAATAATAAAAAAATATAAATTAACAGAATCAGATTTGACGTTATTGGTAACATTGAAATATTTCAAAAAAAAAACAATGAAATGTCTAAATATCTATAATCGTTGAATGACTTCTTTGTAGACAACATTTTTTGTTTTATTAGTTAGACAACCTTTTTTGTCACATATGAATACCTTCAATCTTTTTTTACTTGTGACACAAGAAGCATCCACATATAACTTATCATGAGTGAGTCGGGTCTACGCAAGTATAATCCAACATTTGTTAATGATTTTCCTTGACTTTTGTTAATGGCAACTTGTTAATGATTTTCCTTTACTTTTGTTAATGGCAACGACCGATCAATGTTTCATTGGTAATGTTTTCCTGCATATTTTTCTTGCTGCACGATAACTTACTATAATGTTTTTTTCCTAGGGACCAATTATGTAATATTTTTTTTGCACATGGACCATTTCTGTAAAGTTTTCATGCATTGCTATTATCGGTAAAGAGCCATAAGTATGGTGCTTTTATGGGCCAAACTGAGCTTCATTTGCATTTGGAATATAAGATGCCTATTTAAAAATGGTATAAACTCTTGAGTATAAACTAAAAAAAAACTTCAAAAACAAACAAAAATCATTGATAATTACAATAAATTGCTATTTTAGATTTAGGCATAAATATGTTGCTATGTTTGTAAGAAGAGGTGTTTTTGTTGTACTAATCTTAATTTAATTGTTATAATATCCAAGCCAATCCAACAATAATTCAGGAATACGACGTCTCTTTAGCAACATACAGGGCATGAAAAATTCAACTGAAAAGAGTAATTAAAATAAATCCAACCATAAAAATTCAACAAATGAGGTAGTTGTAAAGTGTAATACTAAATTTCCAATTTAAACAAAGAAGATATCCTGTAATTGCATATGCCTAAAGCTTCAACATAACCACAATAATTGGCGAATCTTGAAATAGAAATTTTGATAAAATACAACATCCATAATGTAATCTCTGTATAAGAACATCACACAAAGATATAAGTGAAGTCAAATTTTAAAAAGAAATGATTGCAGGGGCTAAAGCTTCAACCAAACCACAACAATTCCATGAGATAAAAGAAGAAGGCGATGGAAGAGGGAATAACTTTATAAACTTTTTCTTATACTTCCACTATTTGTAACACATTGAATGAAAGAGGGCGTACAAGAACTTTAAACGTATTTCAGCAAGATTGTTGTCTTGTATCCCATAGCTACAATTAGAAAATAAAAATATGTAGAATAAAAAAGGATATTACTATTAGTAACCTTATCAAAATCAATAAGAAATACATGAATCTAGAAAAGTTCAACTAATGATGACATTTGTAGACGTTAGAACATAAAAAAGGATAAATCATGTTTATAACCCATAAAAGTCGAAATGGGTATGTATATATTAATCAGTATGTTACCTCCTAATCTAAAGAACAATTTCCTGTTAGTTGGAATCATGTAAAATCCAATTCTAGTAGAAGAATCCTATCACGAAGCCAATGCTCTTGAAGGAATGCTTAACCCTACAACAAGTGCTCTTAATTCCATTGTATTCTTTGATGAATTAAAACCAAGCCCACCTCAATTTTACGATAAAATATATACTTTACATCAACCAAAATCCCTAAATTGTAAATAGGTCTGAAGCTTTTTTTTATATATATAGCAAGGGATAGTTAATCACAACTATCAATCACAAGTAGGTGTTCTCAACTATTTTTTCATCAATATAGAGAAAAGTGATCAATTATATGTATCTTTCACATAGGACTAAAATTTAACACGAGTATTACTGAATTTATTAGGAACAATGGATGCGACCAAATGAAACTATATAGACAGAAGTAGCCATGTCGGTAAATAAATAAATGTATAGCCATTTTCTTACAATTTTTCATCAAGACTCAAAGTTAATCCCTAATCAAACATAATCACATTCCATAGTCAAGAATCAAAGAAGAAATGATATATATTTCATCCTATCTCATAATTCAGGAGAAACCTAAAAGATGTGAAGTTTATATGTAAAGTAGAATCCAACATATCTGGCCAATCCAAGAAACCTTGTGCTCATTGTATAATGTCCTCACATTCATCCATTTACCTAAACAAAAAAACTATACCTTACTAACTACACTGATATATATTTTTGGTTCAAGGTCTTACTCAAACAGGGAGTGCGCATAAAATACATAATAGATAAGCTCAAAAGAAGAATAAGAAATGCATGTGGAGATGTAAAAGTGGAATCAAGTCTACATGCTTTACTACAAAACAAACTATTATGTGATAAAAAATAAAGAATTCCATCAATAAATAGGGTAGATGGCAGTAGGTACATGAATCATATGTGTACCTTAAGACTGCAATCAGTTTGTAGATGTTCCCAGAAACCACTATCGATATCTTTCCTTAAATTGAATAAATTCAGGAATTTGAACACTCATCTTATGTCCAACTAAAATTAACAAAAAAGAAGAATTGATGTAGTTAAGAATGAGTGATTGAACCTTTCAGTCCGGGCAGCCACAAATCGCTTGAAAGAAGCTTTTCTTTTGATGTTTTTTTGTTCCCAGACTGGTATAGCTCAATCAAAGAAATAGCAACCTAGATTTGTTGACTAGGTTTGGATAGATCTTAATGCATGCAGTAATAAAAGTACCTCTGCCCAAGCATATTTAGAATGGATCTACACAACAACATTTTAGCTTCTAAGTTTAAGGATGAAATGTAAAATCTGATAGAAAATAAATAATTTTTGAATGAAAACAAAACATTTGAAAATATATTTTATGGGACATAAAAGCAAAGAATGGACAATAGAGTACATACACAATTTAAAAATATTTCGTTGAAAACATACACACTTGTAGAAACAGGTTGCATGCAAAATAATTTGGAACATCAAAATCAACAAAAGCTTAATAAAAATGTCATTTGATGATCGTAATAATCTGGTCAAAAGGGAAAAGTTCACACACAAATAGTTAATACCCATGATCAGATTATACCATCAAACAAAGAAAGTGTCTTTTTGGCGTATATCCGAAAATGCAACTAACCACAAGGATAGAAAATGTTATTTACCAAACAAACATATTAATTAGCATACGTGAGGATATTACAATCAAATGAAGTTAATCATACATGAGGATACTACATGGTATAAATATTAAAATAATATAAATATTATAGAAGTTAATCATTAATAAAAAATATTGAAAATTGTTATTTGTATAATACATTGGAACAGTTTGTCAAAAAGTATATCATGTTTATCTAAAAGCAATTTATAAATTAATTATAAACTAGTGTAGGTGCCCATGCTTTGCATGGGTTGGATGTGAATTTAAATAGCAAAAGCATACAATGCAATTTTAATAAAAAAAAATGAAATAGACTCAAAGAAAGTAAAATGTCACTTTAGATAAGATCATAGCACAGTGAAATTACAGGCATATCCCTGAACTTCGATGATATCCCTCCTGTCCCCGTGCATTCCAATTTGCAAGTACCTAAAACCAAAAAAAAAATATTGCTTGAATAAGAAACTTACTGGAGGGTAAAAAAGGAAAGCTAACCACTAATATGTATAATTGCTCTGGTGTCTTTGTAATGTCAAACATTCTAGCATGAGACCCTTTCTTTCTCTTCACCAGAATATATATCATTCGTACATGTCATCACAAAAATTTACAAATAAATGCAAAATAAAAAAATAAAAAAAATTGTGCATAAGAGATGATAAAATGCATTGCAGGCCTAATAAGTTGTCTCAGGTGATTATCATCAACACCTTCCCGGTTAGGATCTCTTAAGCTATCCTGTAAATGAGTTTTAAAAAAAAGAAACATATTAAAACTATTATACTTTAAAAAGTCTAAATTATAACAGAAGTATCATGCTGTTTCTTGCATATAACCCTACAATTATTTTTCTGAAAAATAAGATGAAATAAATTGGAAGTTAATAGTACAATTCACTTGAATTTTAAATTTTAACCAAAAAAAACGATAGCACCATATTGGTCAAATTCAGTTAACAACAAAAATTAATTACTCTACCAATAGTCAATTCAGATCCAGTTAACAAAAAAACAAATACACGCCTTGCAAACCAATGTGGCTATATATATGAGGCTATAAATGGAGAGCCTACACCACAATTAATGAAAAAAAGTCATATCTTAGAAAACTCATAATTTACAATGAAGGATAAAAGGTTCCAAACCCAGAAACTAAATCTTTAATAAATCCTAAAAATCCAACCAATGAAGCTTTAAGAATTAACGTTTTAATGTTTTTGGTATAAGAATATTTTCTTGTGGAAATGATTTTATTAATGGTTTTAAATATTAAAGTCACTTTTTTCTACATAAAACACCAAGCATTGCTAATACTTCAACTTCATAGTTCTTTTTAACACAATCTTCCTACACAACAGATAAATATATAATGCACTAAGGAACTGCCATAAAGAATATTTTGTCCCGAGAAGGATCCAAGTAAATTCACATAAATTAAGATTAAAAATAGCACAAAAATAACCACAATGTTCATGTAAAAAGATAGTCGGTTTCTTTCTTCACAATCATAATATCAATAACCACTCATCAGAAACCAGAAAAATTATAATTTCATAATGCATAAAACTAATATAACTTCAATTTTTGAAAACATATACCTCGAGAAATAGAATGAGAAACTGGACTTCAAGACCTTATCGAACTCCAACAGGTCACAAATCCTTTCTACAATAGTGGAGCCCTAATAGGAAACAATCATCCTATAACAAACCAAAAAGAACAGATGAAGAGATGATGATTGATGACAGTAGGTTTAGAGATGAATTTGAATCAGAAGAGAAATAAAAGAACAAAAAAACTCAAAAGCTTCTCACTTTTGATGCCCTTAGAGGTGTGCTTCAAAAAAAAAAAAAAAAAAACAACTCAGAATACAATAACAGGTTATTGGAAATTGAGGTCCAGCTTACAACTCATAAAAATCGAAAATCACAATACTAAGAAGGACTGAAGGTGATCAATTGAGTCGAAAATCGATTGAAAAGAGCCTTAGAGGGCTCCTCAGTCTATACATCATGCGTTTTTCAAGATTTTTGATCGGATTTACCAATTTAGCAATTTCCTACTCGAGGTGCTTCGATTAAATGGCGCATACCCTTTTGCTCTTCTTAGCTCCTGATTATGAACGTCGATTAAATGGCACGTACTTGTTTATGCCCTATTCTCTATGCTTCCATGGGGTTTAGCCCAATTCGCTAACGTATCAGGCCATCAAACATGAAAGCGTAATCGGATAGTAGAAATCAAAGTAGAAATCGAGATTGAAACTTACATCAGAGTATCTAACGAAGGTGGAGGGTTTGAAGATAGAGGTGTCGCGTCGCCTACATGAGGGCAGAACCGACAAGATTATTTCATGAAGGTAACTGGCTTTGGATTCTTCCAGTCGGAGGGTGCGTCCGATTGTAGATCGGCCATTAAATCAATTTCTAGAGAGAAGTGTCGATCGATTAGAGAAGGAGGGGCGAAGGCAATTCTATTGAGGCGGTGGTACTGGTGGTAGCTGGAAACAATCTATCTCAAGATGTACCTGAGGCGGTGAAAGAAGGAACGGTAAGTAAGTAGGTGGGGATTAAACTAACCACGGTAAACAAACTCATGAACAGTATCCGGGTAGGCGGTGGATCGGCGGACATGTTAAAGAAACTATGGTTGAGTCAAAGCAACCCGTTGAACATTACCCCGAGTTAGGTACTGTTCATAAGGATGCTGTGAATTAATTATATATATAATAATAAAAAATTGCACCTTTCATTCTAAAAGTCACATCAAAGCTAATTTGAACTTCAAAAAACCAGTTTCCCAATGCATTATCGTTTCAATACATACCAAATTATCCCACTTAAAAATAAAACCTCCGGTTCTAAAAATCATAATAGCACATTAAACTGTTATTGCCCTTATAACTTCAAACCAAATTCTTCTATCTTTTGGCCCTTTAAAATCAAAATTTTCAGTTTTAATATCATTTTATTCAAAAAAACCAGTTTCCCAATGTATTATTGTTTCTTTTAAATTCATTTTTCATGTATTTTTCATTGATGACCAGAATTTCATTGATGACCAGAATACCCTTAACCTTCAGAAACTCCAAAACCATCCCAAGGCTATTCACAATATTTTCATGTATGAAATTGACATAAACCTCAAAGAGAAACGATTGTCCATCACATGTACCCAAAATAATTTATAAATTTCGGATCTCTCCTCTAAAACTTCTAATAAGGTTGCCACTTTGCACATTCAACACTTTATTAGGAAAAAAAAGAAACAAAACCTTAGAAATCTAGTTTTAGTTCATACTTATATATCTTTACATTGACACGCATGTGTGTTCTGTGAAAGGGAGGAAGATGTCTTTCTCATCAGGTGACAATATATACTAAACAACACCATAAGATGTATTTAAATTGGTGCCAAAAAATAAAGGTACCATGTACCCAATTTCAAAGAAAAAATTGTAAAATAAATGATAAGAACTTGCAAAATTATTTTTCTTATATCCAATTCACATATGGCTGTAAGCAATAAAAGTAAGCCTAAGTTTCCATTTCCATATAAATGAATGGAAATTGCAACCTTTAAAAATGCAGGAAAAAAAAATTTACCTGAGAATCATCTGAAAATACCAACAACAGAGGAGATGTAATACAATATAAAGGACCCTACTACAGCCCGTAAATTCAAAACAAAGGCCTTCATAATCCAACATGCTCAAGTTTCATTAAATGACCAATATTTTCCTCTTTGTCTGAAAAAATATTTATTTATAAAATAATTCAGCACCAAATTTGAACTACTTCAAATATACCAACTGAAATGTTTGTAGTTTCAAAGTAAATCATTCTTCAAATGGACACCATGTCATGAAAATCAAAAAAATTGGAGTTAGGAATGCTTGCTTTCACCTGTTATAACATACTAATGCCCTCAATAAGAAGAATATTGCATGGCTAAGTATAATCTGGCAATAGCGGCAAAAGAAGCACCTTCAAAGCAGAGAAAATGTATTAAAATAAATCGATAAATAAATCTCGGACAAAAAATCTACTGGAATGTCAAAAAATTACAAAAATTTTTGGATTGTAAAGAGATTACATGAAAGCTTCATAGTTCTAACCTGACATCATCTTAAACCTTCTTAATCTATCAAAGAAACGCAAGAGAGAGAGAGATAGATAATGGCGAACATGATGAGAATGAAAGAAATATATAAACCTGAGTGATAAGAGACGGAGAAAAATCGTAGGAGATTACGAAATCACCTGACATAACTCGACATAGCTTATTTGTGCATACTGCATACCATCGTGGCTAAATCCTTGGCAGGAGGGTTTACAATGTTTCATCTTCACAAACAGAGGAGAATTGACGATTTGATTCCCTTGATATATATTTCGTAATTGATATATATGTGATTTTAAGAGAAAATTGATTGAAGAAAACAATGTAAAAAAAGAAAACAGATCAAAATTATCATTTCAATGCCTAATTTAAAACCTGATTTTATGGGATTTGATTACATTTCATTCCTATAGAGAAGTTACGGATTGTTCAAAAGAAACGGTCTTTGACTTGGTCATGATGATGTCATTAAAATAATCTAAGGGTGGAAATGTTATAAATGAAATGTAATCAAAGGTTCTGATTGTTTAAGATGATGTCATAAGGTTTCTCTTTTAATAATATTTAGAGATGTGGTTCGATATACTAAGTTCACTATAAACAATGCTCTGATACCAATCTGTCACACCCCTAAACCAAGGATGGCGGAAACGTCTGGGGGTGGAGGACTTCATGTACAGTATCACAACAACGTGTATAATAGTGTTCAAAGTAAATACAACCATCATAAATATAATCGAAAAAGTTACACCATAGTATATGTTTACATGTTTCAAATATCAATTACATTATGATGACAAAAGTAAATTGTTGACGGTTTAACGTCCCATCTTCAAAGCGCTGAAGTTTTTCCTGTTTCACTGATTTCCTGGGAATACAAGTAGTTTTGAAAAAGTGTCAACAATTAAGTTGGTGAGTTCATAAGAGTTTTGTTTGAAGTAGAAACCGTTTTCTTTGTAAAATCGATAGAGTTTGATTTCCAGAAAATCCAATATTTTCTTAGTTAAGTATGAACAAAATATTTCTATATGATGCGTTAATGAACCCTAGAATGACCAGTAGATTTCCCCTATAATCGTCCAGCGTATATAAGTTATATAAGATTTAAGTTAGATAAAACGTTGAATATAGTGGGTCTGCCCTAGGTCCACAACCCAACGAGGAACAGGAGATGAGGCGGGCCCCACCAATTCTAAGCCAATCGAGACTAAATTCTTATACGACTCAAGCATATACACTCAACGATTATATTTGAAGTCTAACAATTCTAGATGAAATATAGTTTTAATATCATAACAACTATTTATGTGAACCTGGTACTTTGTATCTATACCCCTTTTGTAATAAAAACCCGGTACTTTGTATCTGTACCCCTTTTTGTATAAAAAACCCGGTACTTTGTATCTGTACCCCTTTTTGTATAAAAACCCGATACTTTGTATCTGTACCCCTTTTTGTATAAAAACCCGGTACTTTGTATCTGTAACCCTTTTTGTATAAAAACCCGATACTTTGTATCTGTACCCCTTTTTGTATAAAAACCCAGTACTTTATATTTGTACCCCTTTTTGTATAAAAACCCGGTACTTTGTAATGTACCCCATTTGTATGAAAACTCGGTACTTTGGAATGTACCTCATTCGTATGAAAATCTTTTTGTAATGTAAATGATCATAAACTATACCTATTATAGTTTATCAAAATGTTTGAAATGTATATACAACCTAACTATACTTATTATAGTTTAGTATGTTTATTTGTGGTGTATAAGAACCCTTTCTATGTAAGTCAATTGTATAGTACAACATAGCAATGTTTATCTTGCTTTTTTTTGTACTAATGGTTATGATGGAGGATTCTTATAAATTCAGTAAGTAATTTCCTATTATATAAATATATCATTACAAGAAATACATGTAATATATGAAGTCATCCAAGATTTAACACTTTGCACAACATGTTACAAAGTGTTTTGAAAGTTATAAGCTGTTAACTAAATTTAACCTTTCTGCACTGGTTTAGAAAAATCATAGAAAAATCATACGAAGTCGAAAACTAGATCCGTAAATTCTGAGAGTTCCTAAAATGTGTCTAGTTTATTAATAATTTTTATCATGATTTTTGGAAGCCTTTAACTTGTATTAAAATTCTCATATTCACAGACTGGTCCGGATTTGTGTTTGAAAAGACACGCTGTTTTGCAAAAATCACCATAAATCGTAGAAACATCGTGTGAAGATGTGAAAGTAGTCATTTTAAAGCTAAGAAGTGGAACTACGTGCACCTAAAAAATGTTTAAAACTAAAATGTTTAAGTTGTCCAAAACAGTCCGTGAATGGAGTTGAACTTTTCTGATGAAGGCTGTTAGAAAGGTATAGTTATGTTCTTGGTGTTTTAACTTGTATTCCCCCCCCCCCCCCCTAAAAACTTGAGAAAACATGAAAATGTAGGGGTATGAACTCACCTTGAGTGATTTCAGTAGATGGATGATGGAGAAAAGATGTGTTCAACTCAAGAACACTTGAAGAATCACTTGTAGATTCGAAGATCTAACAAGAATGTGATGATGTTTGTGTAAGGAATCATTGATTTGAGAATGAGTAAAGTGTAATAATCATGGAGAGGATGAATTATACTTACCAAGAGTGTGAGAAAGCTTGATAATCAGCCTTGAATCTCGAATTTGATAGAGGAAGTTTGAGAGAAAAGTGGAGTTGGATCCTTGGTGAAATGAGAGCAAATGAGAGAAGTGAGGAGAGAGGATGGGTTGTTCCAGCTCTAAGAACGTGGGGAAAGATGATAATTGAGTGGAAAGGATATTGAAGTGACCTAGGTAAGGTGGGGAGGTGTGACTGGTCATAGAGTGGGTGTGGGGGTGGTTGCTTGTGTCATAAAGTAAAGCAAAGTAACAATCCACCTTAATTATTCACCCACTAGATTTTATTATTTAAATAAGGATTTTCAAGAAAATATGATTAAATTATGAATATTTAGGGTTCATTATGTTAAAATATGATTTTGGGTGAAAATCCCGTGTTAAAATCTCGAAAAACGAGCTTAAAATGTTAAAAATATTGAAAATGGGTGAAAAACGTCAAAAATCCGAAGTTCCTGGCCGAAGTCGCGACACCTCGGCTCTTAAGGATTTGAGAACCGAAAGTGGGGAAAGGACCGAGAGTAGAAGGGAAGACCGAAAGTGCAGAAGGAGGAACCGAGAGCGAGGCTCGGTCTTGGTGGCTTGAGCGAGGTTCGGCCCGAGAGCAGCCTTCGGGTTCGGCTCAGGAGGGTTCGGCTTGCGGGAGGTCTCGGTTCTCAGGGTCTCGGTCTCGGCTGCTGAGGTTTCGGTTCCGGTTCCTGAGAGGGTTTCGGTTCCTTGAGAGGGGTTTCGGTTCCTAAGAGGAGTTTCGGCTTATTAAGTCCGTTTTTCGCGTAGACTTCCGTTTTTGGGCTGTTTTCGCCAAATTCAAGGGTCGGGATCCCCCGAGTGATTATAGAAATTTGAGAGAGATTTGGGAGAGATTTGTCATACTTGGAGAGATTTGGCATACTTAGAGAGATTTGGGAGACATTTGACATACTTGGAGAGATTTGACATTCAGAGAGATTTTTGGGAGAGATTTCACATACTTAGAGAGATTTGGGAGAGATTTAACATTCTTGGAGAGATTTGACATACAAAGAGATATTTGGGAGAGATTTCATATTCTTGGAGAGATTTGGGAGAGATTTGACGTTCTTAGAGAGATTTCACATACAAGAGATATTTGGGAGAGATTTCACATTCTTGGAGAGATTTCACATACAAAGAGATATTTGGGTGAGATTTCACATTCTTAGAGAGATTTGGGAGAGATTCTCGATAAGAAGAGAAAGAGTGAAAACGATTGAGAGAGGTTTCGTTTGTGACAAATATGAGTGTCCGGCTTCGCAATGCAAGGTCCGTAAACCCTGTTAAGCCTTGTTTAAGGATCTTACACACTCCCGATGAGTATGCAACATTTTTTATCGGTTTGGCTCGTCACTTACAACAGTTTTAGGTTAAGGAGATCTAGACGTACGTACTTTTCGATTTATGATCTCTGATTAGAATAGCAAGTTGTTTAGTAAATACATAACGTAAGCCCTAGTACACAAGGGTTAGCTGAGTTGACCGGTTTGACTTGTTGACTTTATTTGACTTTGAATTGACCAGAATTTGACAGTTGTCACAGGCTCATCCAAATTTACTAGTGTACTATCACTAATAAACATATCACCATACATAGAAATAGGAAAACCATAAAACTCTGGTGTCATTCTAACTCGAGTGGAACGCATGAGAGGTAACGACTCGTCAATTGGTTCAAAAAGAATTTCTTCCTCAGGTTGAGCGCTAGTGTTAGAGGTTCCTTCATCGATTGACTCTTGAATCTCTTCAAGATCAATTATACTCCCACTGACCTCTTTGTATATGAGATCCCTCTCGTGAAAAACTCTCCTTTGTGCTACGAAGACCACGTTTCCACTAGGTCTGTAGAACAAGTATCCAAAGGACTTCTGTGGGTAGCCGATGAAAATACATCACTCACTTCGAGGTTCAAGCTTGTCATGACTCTCTCGTCTAACGAAAGCTTCACAACGCTAAACCTTGATATGTGCCAACGAGGGAACCTTCTATGTCCACATCTCGTGAGATGTTTTGGCAACCTTCTTTGTCGGGACTAGATTAAGGATATGGGCGGCAGTCTCTAAGGTATACCCCCAAAACGATATCGGAAGCGAAGCTCGACTCATCATGGAACGAACCATGTCCAACAAGGTTCGATTACGCCTCTCAACCACACCATTTAGGCGTGGTGTCCCAGGAGGTGTCAATTGTGAAACAATTCCACATTCCTTGAGGTAGTTGTGGAACTCGATACTAAGATACTCACCACCCCTATCGGATCTGAGCATCTTGATCTTCCTGCCCAATTGATTTTTGACTTCATGTTTAAACTCTTTGAACTTTTCAAAGGTTTTTGACTTATGCTTGATTAACTAGATATATCCATATCTGCTATAATCATCGGTAAAAGTCACATAAATTTGATTTGCATCCCTTATGGTAGATCTGAAGGGCCCACACACATCGATGTGTATGAGATCCAACAATCCCTTACCTCTTTCACACAAACCCGTGAATGGTGATTCAATCATCTTTCCAAGCAAACGAGACTCACATGTGTCATCCGACCTTAGGTCAAATGATTCCAACACTCCATCCTTTTGGAGTTAGGCAATGCGGTTCTTGTTGACATGTCCAAAATGACAATGCCACAAGCATGCTTTATCTAAACCATTAGACAAATCAGTATGCAACACACTATTCCCTAAATTTTTTACAACCGTCACAATTTCATATACACCATCGCAATGCAATGCTTCGAAATAAAATATGCCATTATAATAAACATTAATAGATCCATTCTCATTATTAAAAGAAAATTTAAACCTTGTATGTACAAACCATGAAAATAAATAATGTTCCTCGTCATTTCTGATGAGTAGCAATAATTCTTTAAGTCTAACATAATACACTACTAAGCTTTAAGGAATAAACGTCGATCTTGGTAATAGATGACGATCTCCTATTGCCAATTATCAGGTTCATCTTCCCAAGCTCCACATTCATACTTTCTCTTAGTCCCTGCAAGTCAGAGCAAATATGAAAACCACATCCTGTATCAAGGACCCAAGAATTAGAATGCGATGAATTTTTAGAGAAAATAGTGTAAATACCTGCTGAGGTTGCCTTGATCTTGCCATCCATAATGTCATGCAGGTACTTGGGGCAGATTCTCTTCCAATGCCCTTTGTCTTGGCAGTAGAAACACATTGCTTCTTTTGGATTTGAGGCAGGAGGAGAGACAAATTTTCTTTTGGGTCCACTACTAGAAGACCTATCATGAGACTTTCCTTTCCAAGTTTGTTTTGAGGGAGCTTTCCTATTTTCCCCCTTTCCTTGTCCAATAGTCATGACTGGAGCAACAATAGTAGGAGGAGTGGATTCAACAGCTTTTCCTTTCAATCCACTTTCAACAGTTCTCAGCAAGCCATGAAGTTTACTCAACGTGACTTCCTCTTTGCTCAAATGATAAGTCATCTTGAACTGATCATAGCAAGGAGGTAAAGAGTGCAAGACTATGTCAATATCCAAATATTTGTCAAAGTTCACATTAAGCTTCAAGAGACGATCCATATAGCGCTGCATGTGTTGCAGGTGGGTCGTGATGGACTCTCCATCGTGGCCTTCATCTTGGTGGTAATGAGTGGCCTGACTATCTCGTAAATTTCTTTGACATTCTTTTTGATGGTACTTCTCCATAAATTCCTTGCACATCTCGTAAGGCCAATAGTCCTCATACAACGACTGCAGCTCAGGAGTCATAGTGGCCACCACAATGAAAGATACTTTGGTAGCATCCTTATAGCGTCACACCCCCGAACCAGACGGCGGAAACGTCCGGGGGCTGTTGTGACTCAATTGAATACCATAACATTGAATATATATGAAACATAACAACATTCGTCACCAAGCATTAATATAGTACAACCAGTAGCGTTTACATGAAATACATTGTTTAAACATTACATCCCCAAAAATAAGTTGTTCGGTTCGTACATCAATAAACTGCAAGCCACCACTGAATATTATTTCCTTTGTATCACTGGTTCCCTGAGAATACAAGTATTTTGAAAAACGTCAACATATGAAATGTTGGTGAGTTCATGAGTAGTGTTTTAAAATCCAATGTTTTGTATTGTTTGAAAACCACCAGAAAATCCGATATTTTCTGAAAATAGTATAGTCCAAATGGTGTGAAGATCCATAGGTATGCTTGTTTGTTTCTATACTTGTAAAAATTGTTCATTAAAATTGTATGCATTTCGAATCCGATATGTATTGTGAAACCTAGGAAAACCCGATGTTTTCCTAATTCTTTGAATCCCATGAAGTTACGTTGAAACCATTACAAAAAGAGTAGTCTTATTCCCAGGCGACGTCGGATTATTTTTGAGCATGATTAATTGCTACAAACACGCATTACACAAACGACCAATTTATAGCTATACTAACGATCCCGAAGGCTTCATCCGTACTAATCACGTTATGCAACCGCCCTGACTACGTGTCGTCCCACATCCGAAGAGAAAGAGGACACGAAGGCCTCGATGACTCTATTAACCGGTTGGGGATAAAAATGTGTACGAGGGGTCCCCGACCCGCCTCGCAAAAATGTAGACTTTACTAGCAATACCAAAGGACCCTTGGGGACCAGTAGTATACAAGCCATTGAAAGTCCCTCTACGTTGTGCCAAGTCGGTGAAACCCAACACTTCGTAGAAAAAAAATGTCTTCGGGCCTTAAGATCAGGTCGTTGGGCTAGCTAGGCCCAACAAACAAGATTTTACACTTTTGGGGCCCAAAGATGGTGCGTAGACGTCTGTGCACACTCGCATGTAAATTGAGTTCCCAAACGTTATTTGTATGTATCGTAGTGTCGCCATGTTAGTAGTTTCGGATTTTCATTGGTTCGAGACCGAACCAATTCGTTTTACAACGATTTTGGTATTGTAGTGTATTGTATTTCGTCGATAGTCGCGGTACCATTGTTTGATCAAATTGCATGTATTGAATTAGCCTTGAAAGTTTTCTGTTTCAGCCCCTCATTGTTTGTAAAATTTACTTTTTCACCCCTTTAATTGAATACTTTCCGGTTTGGTCCTTAAATCAATTTTCTTGACATTTTAACACCAAAAATTATTGAAATTAATATTTTTCAGCATATTTTTCATAGAAAACAGTTTAAGTCCCTGAAAATGCAATTTTCTCGGTTATAACCCTTCTTTTTCGCAACTTTGACAATTTTGGCCCAAATTGTAAGATTTTTGCAATTTTGGTCCTTTTTAAATTTAAAAGCATTTTAAACCTTTGAAAAGGACTTGGAACAATTATAGTCCACTGTTTTACAGAAAAATACAGTTTTGACCCTCCAAAACAGGAAATCTCGCATAATGGGCCTCATTGGGTCGAAAATGTCATTTTTAGCCCATTAAGCTTGAAATTTATGTTTTTAATCCTCTAAATGAGTAAATTTCCAGAAATTGTTTTATTGAAACTGTTTTGGCACACCTCATCCATCAGAATTCGTGGTATGTCAATTTGGGCCCTTAATTTTGTATTTTTCACATTTTAGGCCCAAAATTTGTGTTTTTAGCCCAAAGAAAATTGTTACTAACTACTTAGCTATTTTTCTTGAAACACTTTGTATGTAGAAATATATTTGATGCTAAAATCATTTAACATAAGATATATCTCGGTTTTGAGGGGTTTTATGGCTAGATCCAACATTATAACACACAAAAGCATACATGTAAGCATGGAAATCATACAAGGCATACAAAACACATATAGATCTACACTTTCACTTGTATTCCCCCCCCCCCCCCCACAAAACTCATAAAAATAGAAAATAGGGGGTATGAAGCTCACCTTAGGGTGTGATTTTCGGTTTTTGGAAGAAAAGATGGAAGAAAACTTGGTGATTTTTGGCCTTAGCACCTTTCCTTGGTAGATCTCGAGTTTGAGATGGTTCTAGGATGCAAGATCACGATTTTTGCATAGATTAGGAAGGGATTTTGATAACAAAAAGAATCTAAATCATAGATCCATGCATAATCTTACCTTAGATGAAGAATTTGTGGAAATTTCCTCTTGAATGCTTCCTAAAACTCGAGATTTTGAGTGGAGAGGGAGGAGTGTTCTTGAGTGTTCTTGAGAGAGTTTGAGAGATTTTTGTGGTGTGTGTGTGTGCTAGTGGCCGAGAGTGAGAGAGAGAAGAGAAGAAGAAGTGATATTTGAGGTGATGTGCATGGAAGAATGAGAAATAATGCATGGATGTCCAATGGATAAAAATGAGGTGGCATGGGAAAGTCAAACCCTCCTCTTGGGCTTGATGTGGGCCGAAAACATGGAAGGAAAAAGGAAATTTGGGCTTTTTGCTCCGAAGCCCAATATTGGAGTTAATTTGGGTGAATTTTATCATAAAAGAATATAGTATGATTTTTCCATTTTTGTTGAACTAGTTTAGGGTATTCATGGATCAAAGCTTTAATTCATTTCATTCTAGGCCCAATCTGGCCCAAAATGTTGAAATAAATTAGTGTGGGTCCAATTAGAGCCCAACTAGGGTTCTAAGCCCATGATAGTCTAATTGGAAGCTTATTGGTCCATTTGGATCCAATAAGGGAGTCCTAGTCCAAGATGGACATTAAACAAGGACTTCTAGGGTTTCCAATTGTTTGATGACTATTTGTAGTACTTGTATAATGTATTTGATTGAAGTTTTTGAAGTCATAATCATAGGTGTCAATCATGTTCTTAAGTTTTTGATTCACATTAGCTTGAATGTATAGATTACATGACACAAAATTTCCAGTTGTGACATATAGTGTGCCCTATACTCAGCTATTTCTTCAGGAGTAGTGTGACATCCCCAAAATCACGGCCAGAAAAGACCGGTTTCATTTATGCTTTTAAAATAATTTCAGAGTAAATTCATTGATTTAAAATAGTTGCGGAACTTGTTCCCAAAAACAAAATAAGATCAAAATAATATTTACCAAAGCATTTCATAAAGGAAGGCATTTTCATTAGATATCAAAACTCGGGATGTCATGTTTCGATACAAACCAAAGAGCATAAATGACAAATTACAAGCCATACAACAGCTATATACAACTACAAGCTTCTAAACAAAATAACTTGATGATTCATCCATCTTATGCACTTGCACCATTTCTTGTAATACAAATAAACTGAGTGGGTCAGGTTTGGGAGCCTGGTGAGCATATAGGGTTTTCATCCCACAATAAATAATTATATTTAAATTCACCAATCAACAACAACCCGATTACCCATTCCCGTTATCCTCACTTTACATCCCTAAAACAACATCTATCTCAAGGGACCTAATGTAGGATTTTTCATCGAGATGGACATTATTACAAGGGGTTTCCTCAACAATAGATGTCCTAACTGTAACCATGAGGGGGATAGAGTACACCGGTGAACATCAAGCCCACAACACCTATAGGTTATGAACCTGCCAGCGTTCCATAGGACAGTCTAGAAAGAGTCTGTGGTCGTCATCCATACTCCGCTAGATGACTAGATCAACTACAACATTGAGGCCTCTGATCAGTTTATCACACGACAACTATCTACCCAAGTTCTACCCAACATTTTGTAGATAACAATATACATATGCATACATATGCAACTTAAAAACTGATAAGATATTCATTTAATACTCATTCCAAATATACAGATTCATTCCAAGTAACAGATAATATATATCTATATACACATGACACGTATTCACTAGGAGATACTTTATATCTATGTGTTAGAAGAAAAGGAATATACACTCACTTGATCAGAAGATGATCGGACAACACTGTGGCTTTAAAAGTAGTATTCTTCGGTAAATCTGGAAGATCTTCATACACCGGGCTTCTCGCAGGCAGAGCTTCGGCTTAGAAACTCTTTTCTTCTCGGGATCTTCGGGCTTCGGGACTTGCTTCGGGTCTCGGGATGATACCGAGGCTTAGGGGGTACTTTAAGATGACCAGAGAGGGTATCAGGAGTGAGAGAGTGAAGGGATCAGCAACCTTGGCCGACTGCCCTTCGGTTTCTATTTATAGGGCCATTTTTCTGGATTCACGTCGTGAATCTCAAAATTCACATCGTGAGTTCAGTCAGGCATTCATCATTGCGTTCGTCATCAGCCCACTTGCTTTGGAAGGCTCCAGAAGGCGTCACTTCTGAGTTCATGTCGTGAATACAGTGTTCACGTCGTGAATTCTGACACAGCTTAGGGGTTTGCATCCCGAAGTTCAAAAATTCATATCTTTCGCATACGAACTCCGTTTTCGACGTTCTTTATATGCACACGTAGGTGAGATTATGATATACAACTCTCGTTTAGACTCCATTAGTTAATTTTGACTTTATTTTTATTATATCTTTATTATATTATTTTTAGTAGGCCGGGACAGGAAAACTCCGTTAGAAATCCATAACTTCTTCGTCTGACGTCTGTTTTCATCTGTCTTTCTTCCGTTTGACTACTATCATTGAGATCTTCAATTCTCATTTAGAAAGTTTTGGCTAAAAATCGCTCAATCTCATATTCGAACTTTGGGATGCATACTGCTAATGTTGAAACTTCGAAAAATCATAACTTTTTCATATGAAGTTAGATTTAGACGTTCTCTTTATGCATGCTCTCGGTTTAACGTATTCGACGACTTTAGTTTAGATTAATAAGGCTAAATATTTCTCTATCTAGATTTCACTATTTACGTCTCGCAGTGTCGTACCCGTTCTGTTGCGAAACTTCGACATGTCATAACTTCTCCGTTATAACTCGGATTTCGGCATTCTTTATATTTTCGGAAACCTCATCACGACCACTACGTCTTCATGTATCGATATTGGGTTTATCTAACATTTCATTTTCACGCTTATTTTTATTCTTAATTCATTTATGCCACACAATTAAGCAATTAAGAATAAAAACATAATACTTAAATAATACATTCTTATTATTTCAAAATGGGTTACAAAGGCTAACCTAGACTATTACATCATCATTAATGCCTGGCCCAGAAACACGGGTATTACAATTCTCTCCACCTTAGGATGATTCCATCCCTGGAATCACACAACAACAAACAAATGTGGATAGCGACTCATCATGTCACTCTCTGTCTCCCAGGTGAGATTTGGCCCATTCATATGTTTCCAACGGATAAGCACTAATTCAACCATATTGCGTCGCAACTTCTTAGTCTTTCGGTCAATGATTGCCTTTGGTTCTTCAATTAACTTCTTATTTTCATCAATTCTTAATTTCAAAAGTGGAATCATATCGGGAACTTCTCCCGTGAACTTCCTCAGATAACACCCATGAAAAGTGTTATGAATCCTATTCAGTTTTTTGGGTAATTCGAGCTTGTAAGCCTGGTTCCCAACCCTCTGAAGAACTTTAAACGGTCCAATAAACCTTGGACTCAACTTTCCCCTTTTACCAAATCATATAAGTCCCTTCCATGGCGAGACTTTAAGTAAGCCGAATCTCCAACTTGAAAAGTCATCGATCTTGTTTTCTTGTCAGCACTGCTCTTTTGACGATCATGAGCTGCTAACATTCGCTCCCTAATTATTTTCAACTTTTCCGCAGTCTGATGGACTATCTCCAGTCCCATAAACTACTTTTCCCCAGCCTTAAGCCAACAAGATGGCATACGACACTTCTGTCCGTACAAAGCTTGATAAGGTGCCATCTTTATGCTCGAGTGGAAACTATTATTGTAGGAAAATTCTACCAAAGGTAAATGTTCATCCCAATTACCTTGGAATTCCAGGTTACATGCTCTCAGCATATCTTCAAGTTTTTGTATCGTTCGTTCGCTCTGACCATTGGTTTGTGGATGGTAAGCTGTACTCAAACACAACTTGGTACCCAATTCCTCTTGTAGACTTTTCCAAAATCGCGAGGTGAAATGGCTGTCACGATATGACACAATCGTTAACAGAACACCGTGAAGCCTCACAATATCGTTCACGTAATAATTCTCAAGTTTATCCACAGAACATTTCTCCTTGGCTGCTATGAAATTCGCACTCTTAGTGAATCGATCAAGGACCACCCAAATCATGTCGTGACTATTCCTTGTTCTGGGCAGTTTAGTGACAAAATCCATTGCAATGTCCTCCTATTTACCCATAGGTACAGACAAAGGTTCCACACTCCCGTATGGTTTCTGATGTTGTGCCTTGACTCTTGCATAGGTCACACACTCTGCCACATACTTTGCAATGTCGAGCTTCATTGTCGGCCACCAGTAATAGGGTTTCAGGTCCCTATACATTTTAGTGCTGCCAGGATGAATTGAGTACATGGTTTTGTGAGCTTCTTCCATCAGAAATCTCTTATTCCTCCTGACTTAGGTACCCAAATCCGATCATGGAACACCTTCAGTCTATGATTGTTTATACCGAACTCTAAAGTTTTGCCCAAATGTTCTTCCTTCCGGTCACCCTTCTCTAAAGCTTCTATTTGAGCTTTCTTTATACTTTCCATAATAGTCGAGACAACTTCTATTCTCAACGCTCTTGGCCTTTTTCATTCAAGATTGACTTTCCGACTGAGAGCATCAGCAACAACATTCGATTTACCTGGGTGGTAAAGTATCTCACAGTCATAGTCCTTAAGTAATTCTAGCCAGCTTCGTTGCCTCATATTCAATTCTTTCTGATTAAAGAGATATTGAAGACTCTTATGATCAGTGAAAAGTTTGCACTTCGTGCCATAGAGGTAATGCCCCCATATCTTTAGAGCGAAAACTACCGCTGCCAAATCCAGATCATGAGTGGGGTAGTTCTTTTCATGCTCTTTCATCTGTCGAGACACATATGCTATCACCCTTTCTTTTTGGGTCAAAACACAACCCAACCCAACCCCAGATGCATCCCTATAGACAGCAAAGTCTTCAACTCCATCGACTAGAGAAATAATCGGTGCTTCACATATCTTATTCTTTAGCAACTCGAATGCTTCTTTGTGATTATCCCTCCAAGCATAAGTAGCTCCTTTGTAGGTCAAAGCTGGTAGTGGAGTAGCGATCAAAGAAAAGCCTTGGATAAACCTTCGGTAATATCCGGCCAATCCTAAAAAGCTTCGGATCTCTGTGGGACTTTTCGGTTGTTCCCACTTCATCACAACTTCAATCTTTGTTGGATCAACCATTATCCCTTCTTGGTTGACCACGTGACCCAAGAATTGGACTTCTTGAATCCAAAAATCACATTTAGAGAACTTAGCATACAACTTCTCCTTCTTCAAGATTTCTAACACTTCTCGCAAGTGTCTGTCATGCTCCTCTTGGTTTTTTGAGTGAATCAGAATGTCATCTATGAACACTATCACAGATTTATCAAGGAACTATTTACAAACCCTATTCATTAAATCCATGAATGCTGCCGGAGCATTGGTTAGTCCAAACGACATAACCAAAAACTCGTAGTGTCCATATCGCGTTCTGAATGTAGTCTTCTCTATATCCTGGTCTTTCACGTTCAACTGATGATATCTTGACCTTAGGTCGATCTTTGAAAAATAACTTGAGCCTTGTATTTGATCGAACAGGTCATCAATCCTCGACAACGTATATCTATTCTTTATTGTTGCCTTGTTCATCTCTCTGTAATCGATACACATTCTCATACTTCCATCTTTCTTCTTCACGAATAACATTGGAGCTCTCAGTGTGATGAACTAGGTCTAATGAAACCTTTGTCCAATAACTCCTGAAGTTGCATCATTAGCTCCTTCATCTATGTCGCTGATAGTCGGTAAGGTGCTTATGCTATTGGCGTTGTCTCTGGTAACAAGTCTATTCTGAACTCCACTTGTCTATCAGGCGGTAATCCGGGAAGATCTTTGGGAAATACTTTTGGATAATCACACATGACAGTAATGCTCTGCATCTCCTTTTTCTATTTCTTAGCATCGATCACGAATGCCAAATATGATGTACATCCTTTGGACAAACACTTTTCGGCTTTCATTTGCGAAATGATTCTAGAATTTACTCTATGTTTTACAATCTTCTTCTTGCATAGTATTTCGGCGTCATTGGCACTAAGCCAGTCCATCCCCATCACGATGTCGAAACCATTTAGCTCAATAGGCAATAATTCCTCAAGGAACTTATTCCCATTTAAGTCAATTAAGATGTTTTTCATATGATGGCTAACAGGTATAAACTTGCCACTAGCAACTTCGACTAATAAAGCATTATTTAGTCTATCTAAATGCAAAGCTAGTTTTCTACCAAATTCATGCGATATAATGGAGTCATTGGCTCCAGAATCAAACAAAATCTGGGCAGACAATTCGTTTACGAGAAAGGTACCTGAAGCGACATCATCTTCTTCTTTAGCAGCTTCTAGTGTCATCTGGAAGGCTCTCGCCTTCGAATGTTGGGTTTTGCTGCCTCCTTCTTCTTCGGACAATCTCTCGAGATGTGCCCCTCCTCACCACACCCATAGAAAACTTTCTTGGTGAGGGTGCATTCGTTGGCATAGTGCTCTGGATTTCCACATTTTGAAGCATGTGGCTTCCCCACCACATTTCCCAAGATGCTTCTTCTTGCATTTGTCGCACCATTTCACTTCACCTCCTCCACCTCATCTCGAACTAGACTTCGAGAATTTACCCTTTTTACTAGACCCTGAGGGTCCTTCGAACTTCCTCTTCTCACCAACCTCTGACCTCTCTAGACCTTTCTCCCTGATCTGGGTCTCAACATTTCTAGCAGACCAGATAGCGGCTTTCAATGTGGTTACTTGCTTTACCATTGGACCATAGTCCGCTGGTAGTCCGAGGGCAAACTTGTTGACCTTAGAGAGTTCAGTTGGAACTAAATATGGGATAAGCTTCATTTTTTCTGTGAAACTAGCAGTGTATTCAGTAACGCTCATTTTTCCCTTCTTCAAATTCTGAAACTCATTATTGATTTCCAGAAGGTCTTGCTCCGAGTAGTATTGCAATTTGAGTTGCACCACAAAGTCTTCCCAAGACTTCTTTCTCGCCACTCCCTTGGGTATCGAGTCAGCTAATAGCTTCCACCAACTCAACACTCAAGATTTTAACAGAGGGATCGCAAGAGCGGTCTTCTGTCTGTTGTTGCATTCGCAACTCTCGAACATTGTTCCCATTTCGGAGATCCAGTTTATAACTTCTACCGACGTCAGGCTTCCGGATAGACATGGTGGCTTGGATGCCATGGAATCCTTGTACTTGCACCCACGCCCATCATTTCCTCCATCCTGGTTGTTTTGCCTAACAATCGGTGTGTTGGCTTGACCAACGGTCCCACTAAAGTTTCCTCCTTCCGAATGCCCTTCATTCAATTCGGGATGTTCAATTTGCATTGAAGGTTCTTCGCGATTCCACTGGAGCAGACGCCTAGTTTCTTCCATTTGACGATCCAACATCATTTGCATCATCGCTTGTACCCCAACCATTGTCATTGGCTCAGGTGCTGCTGCTACAATAAGTACTCGCTCAATCACAGGTGGTTGATTCCTGTTTTCATCTTCGATCTTACCATTTTGATCTATACATCGAATAAGGTGAAATTAGATCCTCAATCATGATAGATATTTAAATCATCCTTATCACTCCGAAACTTTTACATGCTAGTTCTAATACCATAATCCTACACTTAGAATCCTAAACACATAAGGTCTCCAGATCCGATTGGCATCAAACCATAGATCCGAACAAATAATATCATATATGGAAAACATATAACATTTAGCACATAAAAGCATTTTAGGTAACTTTCCTAAAATAAACTAGTACTCGTGTCTAAAATATCACAGACACTCATCTCACAATTTTCACTTAGCATTCTAATTTTAAGTCTAGAAATCCTACAAATTCCTAGTTCGCTTAAACTAATGCTCTGATACCAACTGTGACATCCCCAAAATCATGGCCAGGAAAGACCATTTTAATTTATGCTTTTAAAATGATTTCACAGTAAATCCATTGATTTAAAAGAGTTGCGGAATTTGTTCCCAAAAACAAAATATGATAAAATAATATTTACCAAAACATTTCATAAAGGAATGCATTTTCATTAGATATCAAAACTCGGGATGTCATGTTCCAATACAAACAAAAAAACATAAATGACAAATTACAAGCCATACAACAGTTATATACACCTACAACCTTGTAAAAAAAAATAACTTGATTATTCATCCATCTTATGTCGTTGCGCCACTTCGTGTAATACAAATAAACTGAGTGGGTCAGGCTTGGGAGCCTAGTGAGCATATAGGGTTTTCATCCCACGATAAGTAATTATATTTAAATTCACTAATCAACAATAACCCGATTACCCATTCCCGTTATCCTCACTTTACGTCCCTAAAACATCATCTATCTCAAGGGACCTAATCTAGGATTTTTCGTCGGGACGGACATTATTGCAAGGGGTTTCCTCAACAATAGATGTGCTAAATGCAACCATGAGGGGGATAGAGTACACCGGTGAACATCAAGCCCACAACACCTATAGGTTATGAACCTGCCAGCGTTCCACAGGACAGTCTCGAAAGAGTCTGTGGTCGTCATCCATACTCCGTTAGATGACTAGATCAACTACAACATCGAGGCCTCTTATCAGTTTATCACACGACAACTATCTACCCAAGTTCTACCCAACATTTTGTAGATAACAATATACATATGCAACTTAAAAACTGATAAGATATTCATTTAATACTCATTCCAAATACACAGATTCATTCCAAGTAACAGATAATATATATCTATATACACATATCACGTATTCACTAGGAGATACTTTATATCTATGTGTTAAAAGAAAAGGAATATACACTCACTTGATTAGAAGATGATCGGATAGCACTACGGCTTTAAAAGTAGTATTCTTCGGTAAATCTGGAAGATCTTCACACATCGGGCTTCTCGCAGGCAGAGTTTCGGCTCGGAAACTCTTTTCTTCTCGGGATCTTCAGGCTTCAGGACTTGCTTCGGGTCTCGGGATGATACCGGAGCTTCGGGGGTACATCAAGATGACCAGAGAGGGTATCGGGAGTGAGAGAGTGAAGGGATCAGCAACCTTGGCCGACTGCCCTTCGGTTTCTATTTATAAGGCCATTTTTTTGGATTCACGTCGTGAATCTCAAAATTCACATCGTGAGTTCTGTCAGGCATTCGTCATTGCGTTTGTCATCAGCGCACTTGATCTGGAAGGCTCTTGAAGGCGACACTTCTGAGTTCACGTCGTGAAGACAGAGTTCACTTCGTGAATTCTGACATAAGTTAGGGGTTGGCGCCCCGAACTTCATAAATTCATATCTTTTGCATACGAACTCTGTTTTCGACGTTCTTTATATGCATGCGTAGGTGAGATTATGTTCTACAACTCTCATTTAGATTCAGTTGGCTAATTTTGACTTTATTTTTATATATGTTTATTATATTATTTTTAGTAGGCCGAGATAGGAAAACTCCGTTAGTAATCCATAACTTCTTCGTCTGACGTCCGTATTCGTTTGTATTTCTTCTGTTAGACTAATATTGATGAGATCTTCAATTCTCATTTAGAAAGTTTTCGCTAAATATCGCTCAATCTCATATTTGAACTTTAGGCTGCATACTATTAATGTCGAAACTTCGAAAAATCATAACTTCCTCATACGAAGTCAGATTTAGACGTTCTCTTTATGCACGCTCTCGATTTAAGGTATTCTACAACTTTCATTTAGATCACTAAGTCTAAATATCGCTCTATCGTGATTTCACTATTTACGTCTCGTAGTGTCGTATCGGTTCCGTCGCAAAACTTCGATAAGTCATAACTTCTTTGTTATAACTCGGATTTCGGCATTCTTTATATATTTGAAAACCTTGTCACGACCACTACGTCTTCATGTATCGATATTGGGTTTATCTAATATTTCATTTTCACGCTTATTTTTATTCTTAATTCATTTAAGCCACACAATTAAGCAATTAAGCATAAAACACATAATACTAAAATAATACATTCTTATTATTTCAAAATGGGTTACAAAGGTTAACCTAGACTATTACATCATCATTAATGCCTGGCCCAGAAACACGGGCGTTACAAGTAGCTTGTGATTCATCTATCTTGTTTAGTTCTTTGTCAAGGACGTGTTCCTTTTCCTCAAAACGCAAGGCCATTTGATGTTGAGAATCCAATCATTAAAATTGGACCCATTAAATGTCACCTTGGCACAAATGCTCAAGAGCGAGAAAGTGTTGGAGGAGTTGTTGGAAGAACCGGAAGCATTTTTTGAGGTAGACATCTGCAAAAGAAGAATGATAAGTTTGATTAGATGAGGAATCCTTAATATAACACTCAAAATGAAATATTAAGGCTATGACCCAACACAATAATTCACAATTCAGAAAAGGGATGTCGTAATCAAATTGTAAACTATATGAAGGTAGGTAAATGACGATTTACTAATTCCACCATGAATACGAAACTTTAAATGAATTAGGTTTTAAATGAAATGAAATTTCTAGATCTTTTGAGATTCATTGAACTATTCAATGACATGTTTAATCTCGATTATGCCCTTTCCATTTCTGACTAAGATACCAAGGATCACAAACAAAGTGTGAATAACCACACAAATTAGCTTGGTACTCTCGATGTCATTTACTGCCTAACTGATGTGCCGGTTAGCCACACCCACTCCATCAATTAATGATAATTTACGAGTTACCCATTGCCACCCTTTTTTAGTCCATGTTAGTGTGTCGGTTAACCACACACGCTCCACTAACGACTTTTACAAAGTGCAATGTGTAATTTCATGGATTAGCATCAAATTCACATTTTCCTAAAGTAACTAAGAGTGGGAATTTTTAAAAACAGTTAGTTACTTTATATTTATCATTTTACTTATTAATGAGAGATTTTAATGTCCTATCCTATCCGTTCGGATAACGAGCCTCCACTAGTCAAGAGTGTAGTGGGTAAGAATGGATACCTAATGACGGTCATTTTATATGCTGCTTCCTTAAACACCACTTATAGACCAACTTCGTGAATGAGGCCTACTAATGGTAATACTGACTTTCTTATACATATATATAAATTAAACTTTTAACCTTATAATAGTATAAGGGTGTATTTTAAACTTTTAAAATACTAGGGTTCTAAAATTTAAGATTTCAAAATTAAACTATCTAATCAAATTTTAATTTATAAAACCATAGGGTGTATTTTTAAAACTTTTCAAAAATACTAGATGAAATTTTAAATAATTAAATTAATAAATAATTTTTCTTTATCTTAAAAGAATTTGACCAAATCATTTATCTTGATAAAGATATACATTTACCTTTTCAAAAAAATCCAATTTTAAGCAGTTAAAACGAATTAAGGTAATTATCCTAAACAAATGAAGATATCAAAATCGAAAAATCACGGATCTGATGAGTCAACTCATCGAGCCAGGCAATGAACTCGTCGAGTCTGATGAACAGATTGACGAATTTGTTCCCTCCTCCTTTGGACAATTCACATATGCATCAAATTCAACTGAAAAACATCCTAGGCTCTGATACCACTGATGGGTTTTGAGCATAACTACATCCTTTGTGATCATGCAACCCTAATTGCTTTGGATCTAAATTTTTCACTTGTTGAACATGCAAATTGAATACCAAAGCAAAACCCTAGATCTAGCATATATAATTCGAAAATCACATAATGAAAGGTTTTTGATGTTTACCTTACTAGTTATGTAGTAATAACAAGAACTCCTTGTAGATCCGTGACTCTTGAAATCTTAGTGCCTCAAATGTTAATGGTTCACAATCACCACTAGCAAAATGATGAGAGGAGAAATACATTTAGAATTTCGGCCAGTTCACATTGCTACTACTCCCGCCGCTGCTCTTGCCACTCATGCACATACCAATGGATATGCTGGTACTCTTCCTTGGTGCGATAAGTGCAATTACCATCATAATCCCTACCCATGTCATGAAATGCTTTCCAACAATTGTTGCAAGAAGGGTCACACAACTCGAGGCTACAAGACACAAGTCCAGCCAACCAATTAGGATTCTGGAGTAGGCGTGGGTCAAGCCTGTTATGGTTGTGGAGAAGTCATGCACTACAAGAGAAACTGCCCCAAGGCAACAACCACTGGTAACATAGGGAGGGTGCTAGCGATGGGTCAGGAGGAAGCAGTTGCAGATCCCACTGTTGTTACAGGTACGTTCCTCCTCGACAACTCTTATGCATGCATTCTTTTTAATTCTGATGCGGAGAGAAGTTTTGTTAGTCATGCATTCAAGCATCTCCTCAAACATAAACCCTAACCTTTAACCGAACCATTTACCGTTGAGATGGCTAACGATGTGAAAGAGAGCACTAACAACATATTCCTCGGTTGTACCCTTACCTTAAATGATCATTACTTTCAATCAATCATATGTTTGTTTCCACAAAGAGTTTCGATGTCATCATCGGCATGGATTGTTGATATCCTTTGCTACGAAAAAGCTATCCATCTTAATCTTCCCTCTGGTGAAACCTTGTGATCTATGGTGATAAGCTTAGTTGGAACCTCTGTATCATTTCGTGTATTAAAGCCCAAAAATTTCTGCTAAAGGAGTGTCATGCATTCCTAGCTCATGTCGTTAACGAGAAATAGGAAGTTAAAGACCTTGAGAGCATCCCCGAAGTCTGCAATTTTCCTGACGTTTTTCCCAAATAACTACCAAGAATTCCTCCCGAATGTCAAGTTGAGTTTCACATCGACCTAATCCCCGGAGCTACCCCCATAGCTAAATCCCCATACCGTCTAGCGCCAACAGAAATGCAAGAGTTATCCAGCCAGCTCAATGAGCTCCTCGACAAAGGATTCATCAGACCGAGTTCCTCACCCTGGGGAGCCCCGGTCTTATTTTTGAAAAAGAAGGATGGATCTTTTCGGATGTGCATTAACTATCGCAAACTAAACAAGCTCACCGTAAAAAACCATTATCCTCTTCCTCGGATAGACGACCTCTTCGACCAACTTTAAGGAGCCAGCTACTTCTCCAAAATAGACCTAAGACTAGGGTATCATCAGCTGCGAGTCCACGAGAGTGATGTTCCTATGACAGCATTTCGGACTCGATATGGTCACTACGAGTTCGTGGTAATGCCCTTTGGTCTAACCAACGCACCTGCGGTATTCATGGACCTGATGAATCGGGTGTGCCATCATTTCCTGGAAAAGTTCGTGATCTTGTTCATTGACGATATTCTCTTCTATTCCAGAAACGAAGAAGATCACAGACAACACTTGAGATTGGTGCTGGGAACTCTAAGAATGGAGAAACTGTTCACGAAATTCTCTAAGTGCGAGTTCTGGATCCGAAAAGTAACTTTCCTAGGTCATGTGGTAAGCGAGGAAGGCATACACGTGGACCCTTCCAAGATCTAGGCGATTGAGAATTGGTCAACACCAAAGAGGCCCAAGGAAATCCGTCAATTCTTGGGCCTCGCTGGCTATTATCGTAGGTTTATCCAAAATTTCTCCTGGATTGCCAAACCCCTAAGCACTTTGACTCAGAAAGGTGTAACCTTTTTTTGGAGTGACAAACAAGACACTGCGTTCCAAACATTGAAGCAGGCCCTATGTAGTGCACCTATTCTGTCATTGCCCAAAGGGACGAAGGACTTCGTTGTCTTCTGTGATGCATCCAATCAGGGCTTAGGTTGTGTGCTCATGCAGCGAGAAACGTTATCGCCTATGCCTTAAGACAGCTGAAAGTACATAAAGCCAACTATACAACTCACAATTTAGAGTTAGGAGAAGTGGTCTTCGCATTGAAGATATGGAGACATTACCTCTACGGAACCAAGTGCACTATCTTCACTGACCATAAAAGCCTACTTTGACCAAAAGGAGCTGAACATGAGACAAAGGCGATGGGTAGAGCTACTCAGTGATTACGAGTGTGAAATACACTACCATCCTAGCAAGGCCAATGTGGTGGCAGATGCCCTCAGTCGGAAGGAGTACTAAGGTCATAGAGTGAAGGCACTGACAATGACCATCCATTACCATTGATCCGCGCAAATTAGAGAGGCTCAGCTGGACGCTTTGAAAGCAGAGAACATGCTGGGTGAAACCTTGAGAGGAATAGAAAAGAACTTAGAGATCAAGGGAGGTGGAGTCTACTATTTCATGGACCAGATCTGGACCCCAAAGTTCGGTGGTTACAGGAGGTTGTCATGAACTAAGCTCACAAGACCAGATACTCCATTTGTCCAGGTTTGGATAAAATGTACCTCGATCTCAAGAAGTTGTATTGGTGGCTAAACATGAAAGCGGAGATTGCTACCCTCGTAGGAAAGTGTCTGACTTGCGCCAAGGTGAAGGTTGAATATCAGAAGCCCTCAGGTTTGCTTCAGCAACCGGATATACCTGAGTGGAAGTGGGAAAGGATTACTATGGATTTTATAACAGAATTACCCAAATCTCCGAGTGGGTACGATACCACCTGGGTAATAGTCGAATGATTGACAAAATCCGCTCACTTCCTACCAATCAAAAAACGTTCAAGATGGAAAAGCTCACGTGAATCTACATTCAATAAATAGTTCCAATGCATGGTGTGTCTGTGTCCATTATCTCCGATCGACATAGCAGGTTCACCTCTAGATTTTGGCAGTCCCTGCAGAAGGCTCTTGGAACTAAGCTGGATATGAGCACAACTTACCATCCTCAAATAGATGGGCAGAGTGACAGAACCATCGAGACTTTGGAAGACATGTTGAGAGCATATGTCATAGACTTCGGTAAGTCATGGGACACCCATTTACCCTTTGTTGAATTCTCCTACAACAACAGTTATCATACCAGCATCAAGGTTGCACCGTTCGAAGCTCTCTATGGTCGCAGGTGCAGATCCCCTCTGTGATGGGCTGAGGTGGGCGACACGCAGTTAGCCAAGGGGCAAGTCCCTGAAAACACTCTCACGGGCCCAGAGATCATCCGTGAAACCACTAAAAAGATCGTACAAATCCAAGAACGACTGAAAGCCTCACGAGACAGACGAAAGAATTACGCCGATAAACGATGGAAACCCTTGGAGTTCCAGGTTGGAGATCATGTTTTTGTTGAAAGTCTCACCATGTAAAGACTTGGTACGCTTTGGAAATTGTGGAAAGCTGAACCCGAGATACATAGGACCATTCGAGATCCTTACTAGGATCGGTCCCATAGCATACAAACTTCGTTTACCACAAGAGCTTAGCAACTTTCATCCCGTCTTCCACGTCTCGAATCATAAGAAGTGTTTATCCGACGAGACCCTTATAATCCCTCTCGATGAGATTGAAATCAACGAGAACCTCAACTTCATGGAAGAACCGGTCGAAATCATGGACAGAGAGATCAAACAAATGAAGCAAAATCGCATCCCGATAGCGAAGGTTCGCTGGAATACCAAGCGGGGACCTAAATTCACTTGGGAGCGTGAAGATCAGATGAAACAGAAATATTTGCATATCTTTCTGAGTCCATGATTAATATTCTACGTTTGAATTTCGGGACAAAATTCCCTCTAACGGGGGGATGATGTGACAACCCGAAACTTTTTCCGTTTTCTTTACCCGATTTCCGTCAATAAAATTTGGATTTTATTGAATTCCATAAAATTCCATGGTTTGAGAAAGATTTTTTTCATTTTAAAAAATAATATGTATTTTATACGAGTCAGAATAAGCCGGAAATCACGGGAAAACTCAAACTTTCTCGAAAAATACCATGTTCACGGCCAGGACGAGTTTACGGCTGCAAACTTGTGTACGACCGTAAACCTGTTTGCGGTCAGTGGCAGGTGGACCCCACCACAGACCATACCCTCCAACCTATAACTACAGGATCCCCACCCTCATTTGAACCTTCATGGCCGAAAACACCCTCCTTCTCTCTCTAACTCTCTTGACCGTAAACACATAAAACCCCTCCTTTCTTCCGAAAAACATAAAAAATCATCATTTGGGGCCATTTGGGAGCATCTGGAACACATTTTTGACAAAATTGAGCACCCTTGTTCTTGTGTTTACGACCGTAAACCCTTCAAATCTTCAAAGGCTGTAAACCCTTCAAAAGAAAGTTCACGGCCGTAAACCGTGTTCACTGCCGCAAACCAAGTTTACGGTCGTAAACACCTCTTAAGTGGTGAAAAACCCGTTTCCTCGATTCAACCAAGTCCCGGTAACATTCCTTAACCGAAAACGAGTGTTTTTCTAACACTTTATCTAACGTAATTGCTAATTTAGATACATATATGTATTTATTGTTATTAGGATTCCGTTAAGTGGCACGTGTTTTGACTCGAGGATCTTCCAGTTCAGTCCTTTGCATCCAACAAACGGTGAGTTCATACCCCTACGCTTTTACGATTTTTAAACGTTTTTTTTTTGGGGGGGGGGGGAATACAAGTCAAACACAAATGTTTCACCAAGTCAAACTTATGCCATTTATACAAATTAACGGTTTTCATATAGCATTTAGATACCTGATCCCTTTTGTACTATGCAGAGCATAAGGGATGTTTTCTAAAGTTAATTGCATAATTTGTGTAACACTTTACGAACTTAACCTAAAAATCAAACTATAAAGGGTATAGTTTGGGAATTTCATTATGTGTTTTACAGATACAAACTACATACGCGATTGAATACATAAATTATGACAAATTTAGTTTATATCATATACCATACATTACTACGAGAGTATAAGAGTAAATAATTATTTTTACTCTAAAAAACGTACATCGGAATTTCATACGAAAGACATTATACCTATATATTATTACCCGAAATGTCGTCAACTTAATTGGGAGACGTGTCCTTGGGTGCTTACAACATAACCTAAGTGGAGGACTACCCTTATGAACCAGAATTTCCTGGAGGGAAAGCGTGGCTTTTGTGTATAGATCTATACGGGACTGACTATCCCACACCTGGCTACTAGCTACAGTCGGACCGACAGGTCAATAGGTGACAAATATCATAAAGGATTTCGACGGCCCTTTTACGCCGAGTCAAGTTTAAGTATGGTCATAAAACTCGCCAATCATACGACTCGTTTACGTAATAATATACCTCTCATAAACAATTGCTTTAATAACATAAGTATGTTACTTATGTGTTACGATTTCGAAACCATGAAAGCAACTAATACATGCATACCAGGGAGAATAAGGGATTTTCCTAGACAAAACCGAATGTACTTTACCTACTGGTGGTAGCCAGGGTTTTCAAACGAAATACATTCTTTATACTGATAGTAACCAGGTTTTCGATACTAACGATGTTTTACATATAATGAAAATGAATTAACTATACAAATTCAATGCATGACTAGTTTTCATTACAAAAACATGCTTATGAGATCACCAGCTTTATGCTGATACATTTCCAAAAATCACTTGTATTCTCAGGACAAAAATAGACAGGTACCCTTGCCAGCTTTTGGAGACGACGGAGTATTTTGAAGTCTCGTCTTTCACATTTGTTTTCATTTTGATGTATACAAACTATGTTTTCAAACAGATGTAAATATTCATATTGCAATGTAATGGTTGTGTTTACTTTGATTACTATGATGCAATTGTTGTGATACTACGCATGATGTCATCCACCCCCGGACGTTTCCGCCGTTCGTTTCCATGGTTCGGGGGTGTGACGTCATCTACTGAGATCATCCTGAGAGAAACCACTCAACTGTTTTCTCTTGATCCCATTGATTATGATGAATCCATCCACATCATGATTGAGTTCATCCCACCAGCCTATCGAAGTTCCTATCACCAAAATCCTAACCCTAAACTTCCTCTTCACATTCTTCACAAAGCATTTGAACGAATCAAGATTGAAGATGATGTACTGGAGGTGAAGACCGATGATGATAAAATTGTTCCTCTCCACAACACCTTCCTCAAGGCCATCAGAATTGAAGAAAACACCAAAGGTATTCATGTTCAAGAACCAACGGCTGAAGAATTCCATTTTTTTGAACCAAATTAGGTATAATGGAGAATTCAAGGAAAAGGATTTCAGGAAGTCTGCTGTTCCTGGCCTATGGACTGTACTTATGTACTTAATCCTTCAAGGTTTGTCTGGAAAACATGGTGGTATGGACACCATGAGGTGCTATAGTAAGACTTTAGGAAATTCACCATCAAGAGGAAGCCTAATGAGATATCCAGTCCAACATTATGGGCACTAACACTTCAACAACTGTATGATGAAAGATTAGAAGCCATTCCTATTAACTCCGATCTCAAAGAGGTATATTGTTCCTTTAAAGCTATAAAAACTTATAGTTTACTGAACCAATCCGCTTTTGGACCTATCCGACGTTTTCCAGAACACATGTTAGCTGCATTTCCATCTGATTCACCATATATCAAACATCATCTTGAGATTTCAGTTGTGTATGACCCCATACAATCTACCCCAAACTTAGATGATCCATCCTTAGATGTGAACAAATCAACTTCTTCATGAGGACGTAAGAAGAAGACGGCCAAATGAAAGCAATCTCCATCAAAAGTCTAAGCCAAAAAGACAACCAAAGCCAATGAATCGTTTCAATAAGATTCACATATTGGTATTCGATCTAACTCTGGATTACATCCTACCCCCACCATCCACTCTTTTGAAGTACCCTTCAGAGTTTCAATATCACACACACACAAATACTCATGGGTAGTCTAGACATAATCTACCCCCATCTTCCCAAAAAGATGGTGCATGTGTTGAACATAGTCCCTTGAATACCCCTAGGACACACTCTAAAGTCTTTTTGGAAATCCTTTTAGATTCTACATAAGCACAATCAGGGGCACCTATCTCTAATTCTAAGCTTCCTGAAGCTGGAGTAGTCCCTCCCATTTCAAAATCCACAACCGTCTGATATCTGCTTTAGGTAAAGGACGATCGTGTATTTTTTACAAAGATTGGTTAGATTTTGTTGACATGGCTCACTTTAGACATTTGCAGCTAACCAGAGCACAAGTGGAATATAGGCTTATCTCTATGCATAAACGTGCTCTCTGAAGTCGTCTTCCATTCACTTTTCCATCTGATGAAGAGACTATCATGTGCTCAATCCTTTCGAAGAAGCTCAGATGACTACTATAGGGGATGTTCCGGATTCTACAAATGTTTCTGATGATCCTCCTCCGACCTTCACAATTGAAGAAACTCCCAAGCCTTCTTTTGAAGAGGATCTCTCAGATGATGTAATGTTCAAAGATGACAGCACAATAGTTGGTGTTATTCCGAGCCTCACATCCCTCAATATGTTGCAAAATCCTTCCTACTCGAAACCGTTTTATGATTTTGGTCTCTCCTCACCCTCCGAGGAATCCCAAGAAGAACATGATGAAGCCAACAAGCAATTCTCTCCCAGAGTTTCCTTTGAAAGCGATCAAGGTAATGAGGCTTAAGCCAATATGATTGATGACTCCAAGCCCTCCGAGCCACATGGTGATAATGATGATGATGATTATAAGAAGTTTGATAGTTCTACCTCACACACATAATATTTAGGTAAAAATATTGCAGATCCTTTTGCCCTATTAGAACTTCGATACAATGTTGCCTTTGCTATCTCCAAAGTCGACTCCCTTGAAAAGAAAGTGACGGGACTTGATTCGATGATTGATAAAAAACTTACAAGTCTTAACTTCAAGCTGGAGCTCATCCTTAAATCTCTTTTCGAGATGAAAGCTGCTACTCCCTCAGAACTGGACTGAGCCAATCATCTTGACCAACTCATTTCCCACCGGCTCAAGCAAATAATCGAAGAAGTTCAATATAAGTATAATGACAGTCTCGATCATCACATATCCACCACCACCATTATGCTCAAGATTAATGACGACATGATTAATGCTACCAACGAACTCATTAAGCAGAATCATGTTCGTCATGAGAAAGAAATTCAAATATTGGCAAAGGAGATTCGCAAAAAGGATGCTATGAACATGATAATGCAAGAGGTACTTATCAAGCTGATCCAAGCAACCTGGAATATTGTTGATGTTCCGAACAACAAGTTCAATGAGATGCTCGTAATTCTAGATGAAACATTTTCCTACCTTAAGGCTCAAGCTTTTACAATGGATACTTATGATTCTCTAACCAAACAATTCAACACCAGCTTTCAAAGAGTCTTTGAAAGATCGGAGGAACTCAAACGCGAATCTATACTTGCATCGGAGGTAGGGCCATCCCATGCAAGAGGGGGGAGAAAGAGAAAGAAGAGAAAGAACTATACAATGGAAACCCATCTTGGAGTTTGTGCTATGAAATGAATCAACTGATGAAGAAATTCTTGAGGTCGAAGATATTGAATTAAGTGATGATGAATATGAAGGCCTTGCTAAAAATGTGATCCTAGGACTTCAAGCCCTCTGGGAACAACTAGTGCATCTCCTTTCGGATGTAGAGAGGATGAAATGGTACTCAGTTTCTTGGCCATCATCCTTATCCGAAGTGTTCAGAAGAAGTCGAGACATGGCAAAGCTCAAGATCAAGCTGACTGTTGACACATTCTGAGCTACTCAATCTATTCTTCCACTAATTCCTGTTTCGAGGATAGTTCAAATTGATGAAGGTTCTCCCACCCAAAAACCTGATGATTTCCCTGAAGAGTCTCTGATTACTCCTCCATCTGAATTATTCATCACCGAATCCGGTCGCTAAATCATTTCTTCTATTGCTGGCATAAACGAAAATCCACAAGACAAAGGCAAATAGATTGCAACAGACTTTGACAGCCCATTGAAGATGTGTAAGATGTTTGAGGGCTAGTCTCAAGAACAAATTGATCAAGCATTGGAAGAAAGCATTCGGTTTCAAATACAAAACGACAATTCGAATCCAATGTTGTGCATACACTTCGTGCCCTTCATGTACTATGATCTTCCAACACAAGATGTTGATCAACTTGGTCTACCAACCTCTCCTCACAGTCATTTCTATATCAGGTACACTCCTCTACACCCAAATGATGACCCTCAAATAATCATCAGAATAGAGTGTGATAGATTAAGAACCTTTTACTCCGTCAACGCACAACCCTGAAAGGAAATGTGGTCTCAAAAACGGATTACTAAGATCTTAATTACATGTTGTACATATACTATTTCTCTCAGAATAAAGAAGCCACCATCACCATCATAGATACAAAATTTCCTTTGATAAACCCAAATGGCATTCTCACCATAGCTGCTCACTTCTAAGATCGCTAGTCAAGTGACACAAGCATTATAGCCAACCGTGTTGCAATAAATTTCTTGAAGGACTATATTGCTGAGTTCTTCAAATCCGACATTGAATTTTCACACCTATGCAGAACTAAAAGCATTCTGGCAATAATCACTAACGAACTCCCTGAAGCCCAGATCCTAGCCGAAGGCCTCATTGAAGAACCGAAACTTGGTTATGTTTATCTCATAAAGAAGATTAATCGAAAAGAATTCTTTATATTTCTTAACAAACAAAATTTTCCTACAAAGATCCTTTAGAAGTTCATTTCTGTGACATCTATCAAAACTCAGGATAGTACACAACTCGAACTTCATCATCTTTATATGTGAACATAAATTGGTTCTAGATGCCCCAAGATGAACTAGCTCACGACTTAATAGATCCATTGGAGCAATTAGTTGGAACTTAGTTTATGCTGAAATTTCACATGGATTTGTGAATACATCAACTAGGTTATAAAGTGCCAAAGTTTAAGCTTAAAACTAAACACCAAACCATGGACTGTAGATCAAATGTCAATGGTAAGTTAAATAACCTAATTGTCCAATTAGGATGTTCCAAATTCTTAACAAGTTTAACTATTTTAAACAAATGTGAACTAATTAAATCATAATATGATTTAATTACAAATTTGAGACAATGTTCATGCAATTTATAATTTAATTTATGAATCAAAAATATAATTCAAGGATTGCCTAATCCTACGTTCTTATATTATGAACCCTTATTTCGTTTACATGAGCTATACATTTGTTTTTTTTGTTATAAAATTTAAATCACAAAATAACTAATTCCTACAATTATAAATTAAAATGTAAGTCTATGAACTTATTCAATAAAAGCACTTGAATAAAAAACCAAGAAATAAACTGTTTGAAGTTTATATAATATGTCTAGAATTTTTATAAAAACTAAAGACAATTTTTATAAAATTTGAAATGGGGCCATATTTATAAAGTTTACCATTTTTCAATAAGCCTTTAATCCCTTCTCTCCTCCCAAAATTTGTTCATAGGCTCTTCCCTTTCCATTTACTCTCTCTCACTCATTATACCTTGTTTCTTTATGCAAAATCCCGAGGTCAGATTTTGCATGCCCTTGAGTGAGAGCAAATCCGATCATAGAAAAATATTTTGTAGGAGATATTTTCTCATTTCATTTTTCATAAGGTAGTTCTCATTACTGGAGTCTTGTAGACGAATTTGGTGGAGTATAGACCTAAAGAGACGATAGAGAGATAAAATCTCAGTTTTCTCTTCCTTTTCTCTAGAAACCTCACTTTCTCTCTCTAAAATCAGTCCCTCAACCATGAATTTTCAGCCTTATTTTGTGTGTTCTTGAAGCTTCATATCAAAGGGTAAGTGCTTATCATACACCTCTTAAAGATCCATAACAAATTTTACAAGTTCTACTCACTTTCTCTTTCTCATTGATGATTTCTATGGTGTTCTTGCAAAGAACCATTGTTTGATCTTGATATTTGTAGATCACCACCAAATACATGTTTCTTGTTCTGTCAATAATGATGATCCATGATCAAACCAAAGTCAAGAGCAAAGGTGAGCACATGCAAGCCTTGTCTAGCACTAAAAACCGATTTTTCAAAAGTTTAATCTCATCTAGCTTGGTTGCATGTAAGGTCAAATGGTTAGAAACAAATGTTTCCATAGAATATCTTTAATATAATATTTTTCTATCTCAATCTAAGAAAAGGGAACCGATATCATTAGGTAAAATAAGAGTTTGAACTATGTTTTCTTGAGTTTTACTCTTCAACATTCTATCAGATTTTTTTACTGGGTTTTAAAAGGTCATAACTCACTCATTTCTTAACCAAATCATGATATTCATTTTCTTATACTTCTTTCTAAGAGTTAACTTTCGAACCCAAGTGATCTTACTATAAAAAATTAAGAATTCGATTTTTGACAATTTTTACAAAACAGTTGCTCAAACAACACTTTTCTGTGACCACTAGTTTTACATTACATGATCAAGGCCCTTAAACCCCACAATAAATCTGGAGAAAATTATTTCAGGAACTGGACATATCTATCTCAGAACTCCTAAAATTTCATGAACTAAAACGTTATAGAGGTTTCTACACAAATTATTGAACTTTTAGCTATATTTGGAACTCATACATTTGTAGTGCTACATTTCATAACTTGTTGGGGTTGAATACCCGCATTTAGTTACAAAATAATTTTGAGCCAAATTGTTTTATGTAAGTTTATATTTTCAAGGGATGTTCTGTAAAACCAGATGTGCTAGAACAAATTTTTTATTTTTCTGCAAAAATAAGGATTTTAATGACCAAAAATCTAAAAAATTATAGAACTGATTTGTGTATGAAATAAGGATGCCACCACTAGCTTCATTCAATTTGGTCACTGTTTGGTATTTTATTCAAAATTTTCATTGAATTAGAGTATGATTTTACAAAACCAGGTCTTAATACTCAAATGCACAACCCAATATTTTTCCTAACTTTGGGAACATTATTAGAACCTGTACAAATTAATTTTGAATTTTTTACAACTATTTACTATTTATTTTTAATTTTTCATATTATTTAGGCTTAATTACAAATAAATATCAAATGACCTTCAAAAATTACTATAAAAATTATGAACAAACATACCCTCTTTTAGAACCAAAAAATATTTTTTTTTTAATTTTTGGAGTTCATCATCATGCCTTTGTGGATTTTTAAACACAAGGCACCGCGAAGCCATTATTTGCCGATGATGAACTGAATGAACTTTGTGCATTTTGTAACATCACTAGTTAGCTAAGTAGTTACTATATTATGGCTAGTGATCAATGACTTACTAGAAAATTTTTGCTCTGTAGGACGCTAGTAGGGATCTAATCTGACGACCTCAAACCACGACACAAGAGTTGCAAAATTTTCCTTGTGAGTATTCATAACCCCCTTTTTACTATTTTCATGTTTTAGGTTGGAAAACATGCTACTGTTTTATGAGCTATCCATACTACTTTATGAACTTGTGGAACTTTGTTTTATGAACTTGTTGAACTCTATTTTGTGAACTTGCTAAGCCTTGTTTTATGAAATTAATGAGCTTGGAACGATATTGTTTTAAGAACTTGATGAACTTAGAATGGTACTCTTTTATGAACTTTCTGTTATGAACTTGTGGTATGAACTTATGCTATGAACTCTTGATATGAACTTTGTGATATGAACTTTGTGATATGAACTTGTTATGAACTTTGTATGTTAAGTCCCCAAGAACCGAACTACAACCTACTAACTCGTATTTCGAGTCGATGGTCTTATGGATAGCAGGTAGACACGCCCTACTCACTCAAAACCATGAGTGCATATTTCCATGAACTGACATCATGGGAACAATAGACATGATGGAATGGGGGCAAGAATGGTCGTTAGGCTTGGTTGTGAACGAAGTGATTTGGCATTCAACAGTCACTTTGAGTTGGAACTTTTGTTGAACAAATCTATATTTTCTTACTAAAATGATGTAAATTTATAAACCTTTGAGCTCACCAACTATTTTATAATTGAACCTCGTTTTTGAATGCTTTTTAGGAAATGGTCACTAAGCCAGTTTAAGACGCCACAATGATTTCCGTTTATTGCTCTTGTTAAGTATGTAGTATGGAACTAAAATATAATATTGTTTTGAATATGATACAAACATAAAATGCTCAATGATTATGGTTGGTAATCCTATTTACCTTGTTTTGTGAGACCTTAGCCTATTACCATTCGTGTTTATACTTTAACGGGGTGTGACAAATTTGGTATTAGAGCCGAAGGTTATAGCGAATACTGGTTTCCCTTTCCGTTTGGAAAGACTAAACTATAACCAACGAGTTAATAATCATGCCATCTAGTATAACTAAATCGGGTAGTGCACTATTAGACCTTAATCGTACATTACTTGATCACCTATGTATAATTAAGGAAGAGAAAGTGCAAGACCGAAATATGTTATTGCGAGTGGTATGAACAACCTAGGATCTGCTTAGACACTAAAAAAATAGAAACCCTGAAGTTACATGGCTACCAAGTTATATTACACTACTAAAATGCTTCTAAACGCTAGAATTCCTTATGTACAGTTTAGGTGGTTTGAACTCTATGTATCGCGCTCCCAAATCAAGCGATGCATGAGAATACATTATCAAATGTGAATTAATTAAATAATCCAGTACTGAGCTAGAAAAGGGCCCCTATATGGGATCAGAGCCTGGAGAGGAGGTTAGTAGTCCAGAACCTACCTACGAGACCTACGTGCTAGTCAGTTGTGTCAGATCCTCCTTAGGTCGACGTCTTCATCGTCATATTCCACATACCTAATCACTGACTAGGTTATATTGCTAGTCCTTGTACCTTGCTATAGACTTCACTCTCGTTATATTGTAGTATACGGGTAGCACACGTATAAGTATCTTATAATATTAGATACTCCCTGAGATTTTACCTCAATCCCTAAGTTCGAATCCCTTTCTTTTTTATCCCTAATTACAAAAGTTTAATATGGAGGGTAACTAACCCATTACAAATTATTCGAGACCTGGAGGTGATATTACCTCTCAAACATCATTGTAGAGAACTAGTTAACGATGGAAGGTACCACAATGGCATAGTCTTCTTATGCCATTTCGGGGACGTATCTGAACCTTGCTTGACACTGATACAACCACATTTGGAGCATTTGTGGCCACTATGATCTGTTACTCTAAGTAACATTTGAAATACCCTTCTTATACCATGGAAGCTAATCGACACCATCCCAATGTTATCTCCTTGGATTATAAAGTGACTCGCTATTCCCAATGTACGAGGAACATTTGGTCTAGTGCATATTGTCGTATACATTATGCTGTCATATAATAATATGAAAAAGGCCTTGACCACTCCTTGTAGGTCATTCTCTCTCTTTAGAGATTAATTCTTTGAAAGTCTTAAGTGACTTCTCAAATGTGTATGTCTGGGCTTGCTCCTGTCCATAAGTTCTTAGGAATTTTTGGACCTACTTGTTTCGAGTGAATTTTATAATACCATCAACTGCATTTCTCTCTATGCCCATTTCTAATATTTTCATATCGATCCTTAAGTCCTTCTCATCAACCAATCTAGAGAACTATTTTTCCAACCTTTCGATATCCAACATGTAGACTGAAAGACCAACATGTTAGATGCGTCGCCTTAAACCAAATGTAATTCCAAAGGAATTGCCTAAACGTTTCGTGCCTAGACAGGTCGAGTTCAGAATAGACCTAATTTAATCAGAGGCACCTATAATTAAAGCGTCGTACCGCTAAGCACCCTTATGAAATGCAAGAGCTATATGGTCAACTCAAGAAACCTCTTGAAAAAGGGTTCTTTCATCCAAATTCTTCATGATGGGGTGCACTGGCGCTATCTGTTAAAGAGAATGATGGATCGATCAAATGTATATCAATTATAAAGAACTGAATAAATTGATGATCAAACATAGATACTCTCTTCGCCGAATCAACGATTTGTTCAACCAATTATAAAATGACTCGTAGTTCTCTAAGATCGCCCAACCACTAAATGTAATGACCCAAAAAATTGTCAAGTTCTTTTGGTAAAAACAATAAGATGTATTCAAATTGATAGAACACAAGTTGTGTAACACATCAACCCTTATTGTACCAAAGGGCATGGACAATGTCAAAAAAATATTGTGACACATCGCACCAATCCTAGGATTGTGCAATGATGCAAAATGAAGAGATTATTGCATACACTTCGAGGTAATCAATGGTGCATGAGTAGAACTATATCGTACATGAAGTAGAGTTAGGAACGTTAGTAATCACCCTTAAAATTTAGAGACAATACTTATATGAAACCAAATGCACTATCTTTACTGACCACAAAGGCCTTCAACATATCCCAGAGCGAAGATGCTCAACCATGAGGCAAAGGCAATGAGTAGCTTGCAAAGGTAGTATAGATCATTAGAAGATTGCAAACTCGAGTGAATCACTTGACTCCTCCTATTGATACAAATGAGACTTCAGGCACTGCTAGTGCATACTCACTATTCGAAACTGTATCTCTGACTTCATTCCTGCTCATTTCATTAGCATTGGTTTTCCATTTCAGTATTCATGTATGCTTTGTAAGGGAATAATAATCATCTTTGACATTTTTGACAATTTTCTCATTTAAGTATTCCATTTTTTTTTTCCTAAATATGATTTTTGAAAGTTTGAGCATGTTATTTAAGAACATTTTGGTCCTAATATGTTTATATTGCATTACCAGAACGTTGATTTCAAAACATCTCTTAATTTACGCTTTTATGTCACTTTTCATATTATAAATCATGAAAGTTTCCAAAATTAGAAAATTTTAAAACTTTGGTATTTTCCAGCAAATTACTAGCATTATGTTCTTAACTATTATAATTGACAAGCCAAGTGTATGTTATCTCTATTTCTAAGAGTTTATGTAAATCAAGTTTAAATTTTAAACAAGGAGCATGGATTTTTGGACATCGTACACTTAGCTTCTTGACCCAAGCCTATTATTATTTCTTTCCCTCAATGCAACTTTTTATGTGATAAGAAAAACATAGTATCAAACATTGGGTCATTTTCAAAAAACTCACTATCCACTTTTAACAACAAGTTAATTAGTTTCCTTACAAGATTTCTAGCATCGCTCTTGTTAAACTTGGAAGGTTTACTTCCATTGATGTTGTTGCATCCTTATCAACCCTTTATGACTCATTCTCTCTATGTAGTAAAGTATTTTTAATCTATCCATTATGATCGACTTCATCATCAGCATGTACTTCGGAAGCAGAAGCTTCCTCCAAATAGAGCATACCATGTTTATGATCTCTAGAAACCACTTAGAGTCTTTATGTTGCTTTACATGTCTAACAACCATAAATATCTTGGTGTCCCTCACGGTCGCGTTGGTATATCTTTATGGACATTCTCTTAAGGACTGGAATGAACTTGACTTACCGTAAGTTGTAAATTTGTACCAAAGGTTGCATTGGGGACCACATCCCCAATGAGAATGACACCTCACCTCATATTGTGTTCTACTTAAACCATCACATTGTAGTTCTTGGGATTCTTTATGGCTCTTATGAAATGACGAGAAGGAAACAACACCCCATATGCTATTAATTAGAATTCTATTGACTCGTTACTACAGTAAATAAAAGTATCATCATGAGAATCATTTGCATCATTCACCCCTTTCGTACTCTTAAATTAGAAGCTTTGGTCATCATTATAGTTCCAACATGAGGTGTCTTTCCCATTGTTCAGTTGACATCTCCTCCCCGACTTGGATGTTTCCCTTGGAAATCTATCTATACATGTCCTTATCAAGGATACAATCGTGAATCCTTTAAAATTTTAGCTATCCAACTTGTAACGCCCGTGTTTCTTGGATTAGCATTATTGTAATGATGTAACAGTTAGAGTCAATAATTGTAACCTATTTTGAAGAAAGAAGAATTATTTGAGTATTATGTGATTTATGCGATTTATGTGCAATATACGTGCTTATAACAATATAATAAAATAATAATAAAAATATGTGTCAAAAAAAAAAATAATATATTGACCCAATATCTATGAAGAAAGTTGAAGTGGCCGTAAGAAGGATTTTGGGGATATAAGGAACGCTGAAATCCGACTTATAACAAAGAAATTGTGACCCGTCGAAGTTTTGCGACAAAACCAACACGACGTTGTGTATCGTAAAATGTGAGTTTGTGATAAAATACTTTTTACCATTAGTTGTGACATCCCCAAATTTACGTACATTTTAAAAATTTTATTTATGCTTATTTTAAAATCAGAGTATATAATTTTAAAAATAATATTGCGGAATTTGTTCCCAAAAAACATGATAAATATATTATCAAAGCATTTCCGAATAAATATATTTTGTTTACATTTAATCTTTGGGATGTAATCGTCAATACAGAAATATAAGCATAAACAGACCTTACATTCATTTACACTAGTGATTTACATCTCCTTTAATCTCTCAGTGTAATGTAGCTTCGCATCGACACATGTGATACAAATAAACTGAATGGGCCAGGTTGGGAAACCTGGTGTACTCATAGGGATTTCAATCCTACAATGTTATATCATATATATATATATATATATATATATATATATATATATATATATATATATATATTAGAACTCACAATATATAAAATTTGACCACGTATAAGCAATTTTACCCCACCCCGTCGATCTATACTATCATATCTAAAATAAACCTCTTTACCTAATCCATACTCCCAGATCGGGTATATCTAATCCATGCTCTCAGATCCATAATTATGCCCATTCCATACTCTTGGATTAGGGACAATTGACTATGTCTAATCCATGCTCCCAGAATAATGACAAATAACCATGTCCTCTCCATACTCTCGGACCAAGGGCGAATAACTAAGTCAAATTCATGCTCTCAGATGAATGACAAGTATTAAAGTACTACTCTTTGTGTATATCTTACTCGTACTCATAAGGAGATACTACCCAATATTCCTCTTACTTAATTTAGGTTTACTTTGTACCCTAAGTCATCATATTTTATCATATATGCTCTTTACATGTATTTTAGGAAAATCAAATATTTCATGCACAAACATATATTTAATACTTTATTCAATACTTGTATTAAAATCAAGTCCATGAAAGGGACTATGCACTTACACATAAACTCTTTAACATATATTTAATATTCTAATTAATATTTGTATTAAAATCATGTTCATGAAAGGAACTATTCACTCACTTGTTAAAGTGATGATTCCAAACTCGGGCAACGCTTCATTTCTAAAAATTCTATTTTCCTTCGACGAAACCTAGTATCAATACGTCTAGATTTTATTCTAATATTTATAGCGACTATTTACGAGCGACATAGTTTTATGAGTCTTAAACATTACTTTTCAACCACTATGCACAGACATGGAACAAACATGAAACACCAAAGGGCAGGACGATTTTGGCAATATAACACTTCTGAAATCCAACAACCGTATGTAGCCCTTCAAACCAGATTTCCCGTACCGCGAGTAGTTAAAAGATATTATAATAACACTTTATATTTTATAACGCTTAGCACATATATTGTTTATAGGTTCATAATAATGAGTTATGACTATAAATATAAGTTACACTGAAAACAGAATAATGTAGCTTAACTTACCGGGTTTTTAACGAAAACTAGAAAATTACGCAGGCAGAACTCCGACTCTAAAAACATCTTTCGTCGGCTATTTGATGACTCAGAGTTTCTCTATCGCATCCTAAAACTAGGAGAAATTGAACAAGAAAGAAAGAAAGATTCTAGAGAGAGTTTAGAGGAATGGTGTAATAAAATATGAAGAATTCATCATTTATTTATAGGGTTTGTTGATAGAGTAGGCCCTGATTTTCGTCCGTATCTTCCACGTACGAGCTTCGTTTTCTATGTTATTTATATCCAAGCATTGGTATTTATGAGTACTACAACTTTCATTTAGACCCTGTCGGCCAATTCTCATTCTATCTCAGATTTGCAAATTTTTATCGAATTTATCGTGCTCGAAGAGTAGGGACTAAGTTTCTTCCATATTTTTAACATACAAGCTCTATTCTCGATGTTCTTTATATCCACGTGTTGGTATTTACAAGTATTTAGAATCCATCGGCTAATTCTCATTTTATCTCAGATTTACAAATTTGTATCGAATTCGCCGCACTCGAAGAGTAGGGCTTGTATAATGACTTTATACATTATCTTTTCATCCTAGGTAATAACCATAACATTCAAATGAGTATCTAACTCTTGGACTTCTTGACTTGATATGGTCCTCTACCTTGCACCCGTTCTTCATACTATGTTGGACTATCAATTATAACCTTCAAGTTACAAACCTGATCTTTATTGGAGACTTGTTCTTCTTCTTACTATTCTAATGTTATATAATCATAATTGACCGATGGGTCATGTTCTAATGACCTTTCACCGTATGATTCAATGCTTAGACTTAGGTCTTTTAGAACCAAATTCCAGAATGAAAGATACCTTCCTTCATGTTCTAATGTGATATAATCATATTCTAGCATATAGCACTTTTAGCTACAAGCTTATTACTTTCACGGTGATTGCGATACTTCTATTGATCGCTTTGATTATCTGTTACTTCAATCTTCTAGCATAAGAGATATGTACATCAATCTTGGTTCTCTAAATCGCGTAACATACATATCTTAGTCAGATTCGATTTGATATGACCATTAGGGTCGGAATAACAATCATCTTCTTAGTGATTACCGAAATAATGGTAACGACAGTCATGAACAAAACGGAATCAACTACTAGTGCCTTGTCAACCTTGTGACTTTCCATGATCCAAGTGCGAGTCATGTGCTTCCGATAGTAAAGGCCTCTACTACCTTTCACACCTACTCATACTTGTCCCATGTATTGTCTCCAGTCCCTAAGTTCTTATTTATTAAAATCACAAAATGATTTAACACATATGAATGTGTCCAAATAATCACAAAAATTTCCCTAGACACTACTAGGACTTCTTCCATGCGTATCTTCAATCATCAATTCTGCTTCAACTCAGTTGGTGGAGGAAATTCCAGGTGATGGGATATCTTCAAGGATTATACCAAAGTAATTTCTTTTTGCAAATCGAAAGTGTACTTCTCCCTTCCTTGACGTATTATTTACTAAACGCATTCTAAAGGCAAGATACCTCTCTTATGGTATCTTCTGATAGGTAGCATTCACTATCATCAACTTTCTTATTTCCACTATTTGCTCAATCTGGTATGAGTCCTTATCATGAGGTTCCATACACCGTAATAGTTGCTCAAGACGATAAATTTAAGATAGAGAAGGTTTAGACGCATAATCCTCGTTATTACTCCGAAATGTTACATGCCAATTCTAATACTGTAATTAAACATTTAGAAATCTGAACACATAAAATTTAAGATCCAGTCAGTAATAGACCATAGATCCGATCAAATGATAAAATCATAAAGCACATAATGCATCTTATAGCATAAATCATTTAGCACATAAAAGCAATTTAGGCATCTTCCCTAAATAAGCTATTGCTCGTGTCTATTCATGCAGACTTCCTAAATATAGAAAACACTCATCTCTTGATCATCGCTTAACATTCTAAGTTTAACTCTAGAAGTTTCCTAAATTCCTAGTTCACTTAAACCAAAGCTCTAATACCAACTATAACATCCTCAAATTCACGGTCATTTTAAAAATTTTATTTATTCTTATTTGAAAATCAAAGTATTCATTTTAAAGAAGAATTTTGCGAAATTTGTTCCCAGAAAACTATTGGCTTAAGTGTCTATGTCCATAACTATATTTGGTATGTACTTGAATTGACAGTGGCACGGTTCCTTTTCGGTTGCCTTCACACATACAACTAGATAGGATGATTATTGAGGAAGAGAAATAATTTATTAATTGACTAATAAATTGGAATAAATGATATATTAATATGTTATGAAAATAATATATTAATTAGTAATCATATTATTAATTAATTTAATTATAAATTAATTCAAAATTAATTTTGGGATTAAAGGAATTAATTGAAAGTGTAGGGATTAAATTTGCAATTGTTCAATAGTTGAGCAAAAGAGTCCAGAACCTTCCTAGGGAAGGTGGAGGATAAAAATTGATGTGTATGTATAAGATTATTCTAGAGTTTGTAGAATATCTTATCACATATAGATAATCAAAGGAGGTGGATAATTACCATATTTTAGGTTATGATATTTTAGTCAGATTAGGGTTATCTATAACATCATTGGTGCACTATAAATAGGGTCCCTAACCCTTTGATTTTTGGCAACTCTTGGGAAGAAGCCAGAACCAAAATTTTGATATATTCCTCCACTCTCTTATCATTCTCTTGCATTGTGTGTTTGTGAGCCATTGAGGTGTTACACTTATGACACCAAGTTCTCAAGCTTCAAGATCTATAAGGGAATTAGTGTTATTACAAAATCACAATCAAGGTATGTAACCAAACCCTAGTTTTATATAGATTTCGAAAATTGTAGTTGCCACCTAGGGTTTCTCTTTTTGTGTTCAAGTTTGCATATTCAATTAGAGAAGACCTAGATCCAAATCATTACGGTTACATGTACACTTAGGAATTGTTGTTATGCTCAAAACCCATCAGAAACATCATAAATATATTATCAAAGAATTTCTGAAGAAATGTATTTTGTTTATATTAAAACTTTGGGATGCCATCGTCCATACAGAATCATCAGCGTAAACAGACCTTACATTCATTTACACTAGTGATTTACATCTCGTTTAATCTCTTAGTGTAATGAAGCTTCATATCGACACCTGTGATACAAATAAACTAAGTGGGTCAGGTTAGGAGACCTGGTGAGTACATAGAGATTTCAATCCCACAATTGTTATATCATATATATATATATATATATGTGTGTGTGTGTGTGTGTGTGTGTGTGTGTATATATATATATATATATATATATATATATATATATATATATATATATATTAGAACTCACAATATATACAATTTCACCTCGTATAAACAATTTTACCCCACCCCGTCGATCCTCATGACGACACGATGTATACTATCAGATCTAAAATTAACCTCTTTACCTAATCCGTTGTCCCCGATTGGGTATATCTAATCCATGCTCTTGGATCAGTAACTATGCCCATTCCATACTCTCGGATTAGGAACAATTGACTATGTCTAATCCATGCTCCCGAATTAATGACACATAACAATGTCCTCTCCATACTCTCCGACTAAGGACGAATGACTAAGTCAAATCCACGCTCTCAGATGAATGAAAAGTTTTAAATTTCTATTCTTCGTGTATATCTCACTCGTACTCATAATGATATACTACCCAAAATTCCTCTTAATTAATTTAGGTTCACTCTATATCCTAAATCATCATATTTTATCATATATGCTCTGAACACGTATTTAAGGAAATATCAAATATTTCATGCACAAACATATATTTAATACTTAAATCAATACTTGTATTGAAATCAAGTCCATGAAAGGGATTATGCACTCATACATAAACTATTTAACATATATTTACTCTTTAACATATATTTAATACTTTAGTTAATACTTGTATTAAAATCATGTTCATGAAAGAGACTATGCACTCACTTGTTAAAGTGATAATTCCAAACTCGGACTGCGGTTTGCTTATAACAATTCTATTTTCCTTCGACGAAACCTAGTATCATTACCGCTAGATTTCAGTCTAATATTTATAGTCACTATGCATAGACAGGGGTCAGACATGAAACACCGGAGGCAGGACCATTTTGGCATTATAGCTCTTCTGAAATCCAACAACCCTATGCGGCCCTTCAAACCAGATTCCCAGTACCGCGAGTAGTTAAAAGATATTATAATAACACTTTATATTTTGTAAGTCTTAGCACATATATTGTTTATAGATTCATAATAATGACTTATGACTATAAATATAAGTTACACTGAAAACAGAATAGTGTAGTTTAACTTATCGGGTTTTTAACGAAAATCAGGAATTTATGCAGGCAGAACTCCGACTCTAAAAACTTCTTTCATGGGCGATGACTAGGAGTTTCTCTATCGCATCCTAAAACTAGGAGAAATTGAACAAGAAAGTAAGATGAATTCTAGAGAGAGTTTAGAGGAATGGTGTAAGAAAATATGAAGAATTCATCCTTTATTTATAGGGTATGTTTTGTCTGTATCTTCCATGTACTGGCTCTATTTTTTATGTTCTTTATATCCACATGTTGGTATTTACAAGTACTACAACTTTCATTTAGACTCCTTTGGCTAATTCTCATTCTATCTCAGATTTACAAATCCGTATCGAATTTATCGTGCTCAAAGAGTAGGGACTAAGTTTTGTCCATATCTTTAACATACGAGCTCTATTCTCGGTGTTCTTTATATCCACATGTTTGTATTTACGAGTACTATGACTTCATTTAGAATCCATCAGTTAATTCTCATTCTATCTCATATTTAAAAATTTGAATCGAATTCGCAGCGCTCGAAGAATAGGGACTAAGTTTCATCCATATCTTTCACATACGAGCTCCGTTTTCACCTGTCTTTTTATCCTTGAGCACCTACTAACGAGATCTGCAATTATCGTTCAAATTGTGTTTGCTAAAAATTGAGCGATCTAAAATTCGATTTCCGGGTTGTGCACTGATGTGCTAAATCTTAGAACAATCATAAATTCCTCATACGAAGTCAGATTTGGACATTCTTTTTATGCATGCTCTCGGTTTAACGTATAATACGACTTTCGTTTAGATCTCTAAGGCTAAAAAGTATTTTATTATAAATTCACTTTTTACGATTCCCGTGCCGTGCTAGTTTTTCCGCAAAACTTCGATAGGTGATACCTTGTTCGTTATAAGTCGGATTTTAGCGCCCTTTATATGTATGAAATCCTTGTGAAATATACTATAACTTTTGTTAAGGTTATTTATCCTAAATAATATTCTATCAAAAAGTCAAATTTGACGTTTATTGTCTCTAAATTGACTGGCCCGAATCTGTGGGCATTACAATTATCCCACCCACCCCCCCTAGGATGATAACGTCTCAAACTCGTCAATGAAATAGGGCTTGTATAATGACTCCATACCACTACAAGAAAAAAGGCCTTTTACGACGCTCATTGCGCGTCGTAAAACGCTCAGACGACGCGCAAATGCGTGTCAAGGAAGGCCCTGTCATAAAGAGAGACGACGCTCTTTTGCGCGTCATCTATAGACGACGCGCATTTACGACGCACATATATGACGCGCATTTACGACGTGCGGTTATGACACGCAATGCGTATCAAGGAAGGCCCTGTCATAAAGGAAGACGACACGCATTTGCGTGTCGTAACCTTACGACACGCGTGTTTATGACACGCAATGCGTATCAAGGAAGCCCCTGTCAAGAAAGGCCATGTCATAAATGAAGATGACACACATTTTTGCGTATCGTAAATTTAAATATTTAAAAAAATATATATTTATATATTTATTAATTTTTAAATTAAATTTGCATTTAATGTGTCATAATAGAAATAAAATACCATATACAAAAAAATACAATCCATTGAATAAACTTTAATGTCATAGAATTCTATTTCTTACAATATATAAATTTGCATTCATCTAATCTACTCTATGTTTCATACTAACAATTGAAATGAAGAATACAACACTTGCATTTTCAGCATCTTATCTCTTTTGACTTGAGCTTTCTTTTCCACTTCTAACTCGAGAGCTATTCGCTTTCATCAACCCTGTAAACACAACACAAAATCACTTGTCATTTTCATTCGCTTTCCAATTTCCGTTGTGTGTTTAAACAATGACAATCAAAATGACAAGAATACCCTCATACAAATTGTAAATATTACCTGTAAAGCTATCAACAATGACAATTCTTGATCCTATGAACTAGAGAGTATATCATCACAATTCCATCTAACACCACCCATAAGAACCCATAAAGCTATCAACAATGGTAATCCCTGTTTCAATTCTTTTTTATAAAGGTCATTTTTTATAATGTTTATGAGTTATAAATACGTGTGTGTATGTTAAGGTGTTTTTTTTCTGTTATACACAAACAGCAACACACATGCACACACATAAAAAAAGTAACAAATAAATGATGTTTTGCGGAATATAGCATTATCCTTTCATAGCAGTGTACTTTAAGTTTTTGTCAATTATAGCATTGAACTTTTGTTCTCTCTCTCTCTCTCTCTCTCTATATATATATATATATATATATATATATATATATATATATATTTATATATGGTTAGAAATAACAGTAATATGAAACTTGCAAAGAGAAAGAGAACAAGTCAACTCACTTGGTTAATTGCAAAATGAGCAGGTTTATCTTTTACAAGAGACAACTCTTCCCTCAAGCGAACCACCACTCCAACAGAAGCATGTGTGGTAGTGATTCTCGTTTGAACCAAATCATATAAAGATGAACCTTCAGGCATTGCTATTGAATCTGCATCCTTCATCCTCCCAACAACAGCAGCTTCACCAAGTGGAATGGGATCAAATATCTTACAAGGCAGCTTCATTAGAGATGATTCGTTCTATTTCAAGAAATCCTGTAAATTAACAAGAAATACATATGATTTATTAACTTGTCAATTGCATGTTGAAAGAAGTTTTGTAACTAAACGACCAACTAAAACATTAACAGGAACGACTTTTATCATGGAAAGCAACACTTTAAGGCACGAATCATCATCACGACTGTACTCCACGAGGGATTCCAAAAATACCCCTAGAAACTTGCCAATGTTGGACTCCTTGGTTAATCCATAAAGAACCCCCGAAAGATCCATTTATCACAAAATCAAAACCATGTTCAGGAAACATAAAGAAAAATAAAAACTTTGAATTGTCAAAATAAAGAAAAAATTTATCCTTTGAGGCCTACCTAATTTCCTTCAAGATATTAACAGCCTTTTTAGGGAGCACTTTCACAGATTGCAACTGCCATGTAAATAAGAAGGGTATAAATTAACTGCATAGAGTTACGGATAAACAACATATGGCAAGCAAGAATACCTGTACTGGCCTAACATTGTCGTGATTAAATTGCATTATCTGTTATACCTTGTAATAGATAAGAAAAACTGTTAATTGATGATCCTACTATAATCTGCACTTCATAATGTAAAAGTTAAATCAATTACTTGGTTAATAGATAAGAATACTTCTTATATATATGTTGAGTCCTAATGCAAACAAAGCCAACTAAATATATGGAACACATGCAAAATAAAATAAACAAAGGCAAAACAAAATAAGCCAATTAATAACAAATATAAAATCATTTATCAATATAGGTATCTAGCAAAAAAAAAAACTCAAAACCTAATATCTAATCGTATAGTGTAGTTTGGGGGTGGGGGTCGAATGTGAAACAAGAGAAGGCAGGGTCACGGTGGTTGGTGGCGAATGGGATGGGGAAGAAGAATGGGAAGCATCCGTTGATGAAATCGAAAGCTGGTGGTGGTGCTGATAAGGCATCTGGTTTCAGAGCTAGAGTTGGCATCTGGTTTCCAAAGCTCCCACCACCAACTCCAGCACCCACATCTTCTGCACTCTCCCCAACCATTCTAATCACCCATTCAACAAGTATAAACATCGCACATAAGACAAGGGTATTTTCGGCACATGAAAAATAAAGCGAACACACTTGCCTGTGTGCGAATGTTATTTGGGTCAGCACCTAAATTCTCAAGAACACGAGCTGCTACACCTTCACCTTCACGAAGCAAACATGGAAGCAAGTGCTCTGATCCAATATAATTATGATCTAAAAGATTCCATGGAGTTGGCAGCAACCGAAGCAGAGTTATAACCAGCAGGGGCTGTTGAAGCATACGGTCCATAGCTTCCCGCCATTCCAATATTCCCTGTATTGCTTCCTGGCTTATATTGTGGAAGCGGGTATTTAGAATTAGAGGTGGCAGCCACTGGTGGTGGTGGTGCTGGATACATGCCTCCGCCGCCTTGTTGTGGTTGTTGTGGGAATGTCTCGTTGCTTAAAAACTGATGGATAGCAGGTGGTGGAGGGATATAAAATGGGGAGAAATATGGACCGTATGGGATGTAATTTGGAGGGTAATGAGGTAGATGAACCCCTGGTGGCTGCCGGAAAACAGGTAATGGTTGTTGAGTGAAGGATATGGAGCTTTGCATGACTCCGGCGGTTTGTGTGGCGGTTGTTGGTGTTGGACTGGTGGTGGATAACATTAGTGAGTTCCCGACCTGTGGTTTCAATTAATTAGTAAATAGAGGCATATATATGGTTAAATTTGTTGGCATTTAAGAAACAAACCTCTTGAGAAGAGTGAGAAGGTTGTTGAACATTTCAATTGTACTTTGTGGTTGAGTGGAAAGGTGACATGCGCCCATCACTCTCACGATAAAAGTGAGCATAATAGCTTGCTGGATCAAACGGTTGCTGAACCTGTAAATAATTTTCTCAAAAAAATTATTTTCTTTTTTAATTAATTAATTAATGGATTATAAATAAATAAATAAATAAGGATGGTAGGGTCTTACTACAAAGCTTGGGACATGAGAAGTCTCTTGCTTCGACTCTCTGCACTCGGGTCCCGCATTCAATGACATGTCACCTTCTGTTGGTAAATTCTTGGGTACATTAGATGAAGATGTGGTAGGTTGTTCAAGATGATCCTCCTCTCCATCAGCGAATTGCTTATAAAGAGTCAAACCCCCTGAATTTCCAAATATGAAAGCGAATTGCTTATAAGCGGTGACCGTACGAAGAGGAAAGAATCAAGATGAAGATGAACAGCTAAAGAATTTGCATATTGGCAATGTTGAGACTATTGATGTGGCCTGCAAGGCTGATGAGGAAGTTGTTAAGATGATCATGGGTGCAATGGAACAAGTGGGAGGAATATATGTGGTGATTATTGTGGTTGTTGCAGATCATGGCAAGGCTAAGGGCAAGAAGAAAAAGCCACCTGAGAGAATTTGGGTGTTATGCATTATTTTTATCCACCTTGAGGACAAGGTGGTTCTTTTGGGGTGGGGTATTGTTATACATTTGATATTAGGCAAATAAGTAAGTTAGGGGTAATCTTGGAACTCATCTAATTAAAGGGTATCTTATTAGTAGGAGGGGCATTTTAGGCATTTTATAGTATTTAGCTGTTTTGTCAGATAGTATAAGAAGAGGGTAGTGGGCAATGAGTGACGTATCAATCAATATTTGAAGCTGTTGGTCGTTGTTTATGTTATTGAATCTGTTCTTGTAAGTCCAGTTCATAACAGATGGGGAACTAGAGCTTCCATAGACATGATCGAAAGTGAAGGAATCTGTACCAAGTTGCACCTGCAACAAAAACAAAGATTAATCAATTTCTCGATCATCAGAATTGATACTGAGATCTACCAAATCTTAGGTAACAAAACTCAAACATGGTTTAGACTAAAATCAAGGATTGATTAAATAAAAATTAAAAACCCAAACTAGATGCGCAGAATCCATTACAACCAAATGAGGAATTCAGTAATCTTTACAGCTTTGAAGCTCCTCACAGAAGTTGGCTGGGCACAAAACTACGTACAAAGGAGTTAGAGCCCTACACAGAAGAGTTAATTAACCAAGCATTTCACTCAATTTTATATTTACTACACCTACTACTAATCTAATTAAAACCTACTACATCCTTACGTGATCAAACACAACATCACAAATTCCCTTTTTGCCCTTAAAGAAAGCCTTGTTTCTAACTTTCCTAATAACCGGTGGTTTTGAGTACATCAAGAAGCTAATCCGAATAGTCACACATAGTTTAAAGAGTCAACTTTATCTATGATATGAAGCATTGTAGCTAGAGCTAACACTGATGGTTGATAACCCCCAGATCTTGAATCTTGACTTCAAAGAAAATAAACAAAAGCATGATGAATGGAATAAATAACTTTGTGATCTGATATGGATTTTGAATGTTATTTAGTCAAACTTAAAGAAATATTTTACTTAGACCAATGAATTACCATAGACTAGGGACTCGATTTTTAGAGGAAAAAGAAAAGACATAAAAAACTAAATATACACATCTGGAACTCGATTTCAGCCTCAAACAGTTCTAGAAGAACTACATTTACGCATCTAGAACGCGATTTTCAGATGAAAAGGAAATGGAAACCTTACCTGTAGAAGGTGGAGGACTCGGAAGCGTGAATGGAGAAGTTATCGGAGGTAGAGGGGAAGCCGACGTCGGAGGTGGTGCAAATTTGAGGGTGGCGACGACGCTGAAGGGAGGGACGCAGAAGTCTCGGCAATAGGAAAGTTGCACCTAATTCCAAAATTAACAAAATTCCAAACATAAATCAACCCAAAATCAGGAAAAATGAAGAGTTAAATGACGCTTCTCGATCAATTGAACCCTAATATTTATAGAATCCGAAGATCTAGGGTTAAATGTGTGATGAAGGATTGAAGGGCAATTGAGAATTCATACCAACAACCTTGACTCTCGATTCAGTATAGGGAATAAACCATACAAGAGCTATCAAATAACTCTTGAAGAGATGCGAGAGTGTCTTCGTTCATGAAAAAAGCCCTAGTTAAAATGGTCACAACGATTTTGTGGAATTTAGTATTTGGTGATGTTTTGGGATTTTGTTGTGCGAGAAAAGAGGAGTGGTTATGATATTAGGGTTTTTTGGGTATTGATCAGTGAGCAGAGGGAAGAACGATGGGAATAATGCATAGGATGAACGGGATGTTTGATGATACTGATAAGAAGGAGATCGAGTAGAGATTGATGATATTGAAGATGAAGATGAGGGACCTAGGGCTTTTTCTTGCTAAGTAGAAGAGGCGGGGGGATTAATTTTTGGGATTCAATAGGCGGGGATAATTTTCGTCGATTTCATTTCCCGCCTAAAACGCGTATTTCACTTAAAAATTATAAAGCGACACATTTACATGACGCACATTTTATGAAAGGCGCCCTCCGCATTTCTTTTTTTCTTTTCTGACACTAATTTTAGGGCGCGCACAAATGCGTGCCCTCTATCCTTCAAATTTTGCAAAATTGACATTATCTTTTAGGGCACTTACAAATGCGCGTCGTCTATCAGCGAGTGTCATTGTTTGCGCGTCGTAAAAGGCCTTTTTTCTTGTAGTGTACGTTATCTTTTCATCCTAGGTAATAACCATAACATTCAATTGAGTATCTAACTCTTGGGCTTCTTGACTGCTGACAATGCTCTACCTTGCACTCTTTCTGCATACTATGTTGGAATTTCAATTGTAATCTTCGAGTTAAAAACTTGATCTTTATTGGAGACTTTTTCTTCTTCTTACTATTCTAATGTGATATAATCATAATTGACTGATGGGTCATGTTCTAATGACCTTTCACCGTATGATCCAATGCTTAGACTCAGGTCTTTTAGAGCCAAATTCTAGTATGGAACATATCTTCCTTCTTGTTCTAATGTGATATAATCACATTCTAGCATGTAGCACTTCTAGCTACAAGCTTCTTACTTTCACGGTGATTGCGATTCGGAAACGCTAATGGAAATGAAAATCATCAGCATGTGATTGAGCGTGTACCAGAGGTAGCAGCTGCACCCGAGCCAATCATGATGGCGGGAGTACAAGTCATGATACGAATGATGTTGGATCGTCAGATGGAAGAGAAAGGTGTCTACTTGAATAGAATAAGGATAAATCTATTGTGCTTATTGAAAAACCTGAACTAATGAGGATCAATCAAAAGAAGGAACCTATAGTAGTACCGTTGGCCAAACTGAACCGCCAGTGGTTACAAGTGTTGGCTTTTATGTACTCTAACATTCCTATGGTGCACATACAACCCTAATGCTTTGGATCTTAGTTTTCTCTAATTGTACATGCAACATTGATATCCAAAGCATGGAGACTAAATTAGCATACAAAATTTAACATATGAATCATAAAATTGGTTAAAAGGTTACCTCTTGATGTAGCTAGTAAGACTTTGGCCTTGTGAGAACTTAGCAACCCAAGTTCTATGCCTCAAACAAGTCACAAACACCAATAAACAACTAAATGGATATGAGAGAGGCTAAGAAGACTTAAAACCGACTTCTCTTCTTGGAATGCAAGTAGTGGGTCGATTTTAAGGCTTAGGATAACATATTTATATGTGTAGAAACCAAGAGTCATGTGAAACCCTAATCCACACATATAATCTTATGATCCATGCATTTGATTTGGACTAACACTTCATGGACTATCCATAAGCTTAACCCATCACAAATCAATTATAGATCATTAGCCCAATCCATATGTATCAATTTTAATTAGTCTCTTTTGATCACTAAATTAATTCTTGATCAATACTAATTAAATAATATGATTACTCAATTAATATATTATACTTATAATATTTTAATAAATCATAAATAACCTCTTACTCAAATATCCATCTATAAAATTGTTCTGGTGAGGGCAACCCGAAATGGACCATGCTACTATCGGGTCAAGTACATACCAATTATAGTTATGGGCTTAGACACCTAATCCAACAGTATCCCACTTGGATAAGTCTAACAACTATAATTGCCAATGCAACTTAGAATCCGATTAGCAATCGTAGCTCTTAAAAAGCCGTTGTTATATTCTGTTGCGTCCATTAGATAAGTGATTATATAATCCTGTGTTCTTCAAGATATCATGTGGACAAAGACATGGAATAAAGTAATACTCATTGTCCAATAGTTTGTTTCCCGAATTTCGATATGTTTGACATAGAAATTAATTGCACACATCAATTGAGTCCTGACCGGGCCCAACACATAAGTAAAATAAATCATCATGGGGCCCAAGATATCGCTTTTAATCCTCTTTGGATAAAATGAACATATAAACCTCGACTAATATGCTTGTACTAATTACTCGTTAAATCAAACACAACAACACATTTTATAACATCGAGTTACCGATGCGTTTTCACACTATCAATGTACAACCAACTCATAATCAACAACTCATATATCTTAGTTTGAAGACTATACGATATTATCATCTCACAATCACTCATGATAAATTCCATGAAGTGATTCATGTGAGTGTGGGTTTAATCCAATACTCAAATCTTATTTCAAGAGTGCTCATGAATGTTTGTAGAAAACTTTGCTATGTCTAACACCTTAGACAATCTTACAAAAACCTATTCATGACAATCTACTTTCATAACCTACTTCCAAAGTAGGATCAAATGTGGATAGTTTGAATAATTATATCATTCTTGAAGTCAAAACTTGAAAAATGAAACAATAGTAAATAATTGACACAAGATAGTAACTTTACTTATAAATAGAACTCCATTTATTCAATAATCAAATTTCAATTACATTTTAGCTATTACAAGTTTCTAAAAACTATCTAATCATTAAACTAATATCGTCCTTCTTCCCAATTTGCTGGGTTAGTGTCTAAGTCCATAACTATTTTGGTATGTACGTGACCCGATTATGAGCATGGTCCTTTTGGGTTGCCTTCACCATAGCAATATGTAGGATGAATTATGGAGAGAAGGGTTTAACTATGATTTATTAATATATTATGAGAATTATATATTAAAGGAGAAATCATATTGTTTAATTAATATTAGTCAAGAATTAATTAAGAATTAATTTTATGGCTAAAAGAGATTAATTAAACTTAAGGGACTTATTGTGTAATTATAAGATAATTACATAGATGGGCTAATGGACTCCATAGAAGTTGGAGTGGACGAATTCTATGGGGAAACCCATTAGAAATCGTCCAAGGCTTCTAAAGAGGGAGTCCATGGGCTGCTTAGGGCTTAAGCAGTCAGATTAGGGTTTCCTAGCTGTAAACCCTAATAGCCAGCATATATATGGAACCCTTATGGCCCCAAAAACGTGGTGAATACTTCATTTAGGGTTTCCAACCATTTTTGGTGCCTCCTCTCTCCTCAATCTTCATCCAAGTTGCTTAGTGGTGTTTGTGACTCCATTAGAGGTGCAACACTTGAGGCATTAAGCTTTCTGAAGCCAAGGATTGATTGCTATTGCTATATAACAATCAAAGGTAAGATCTAAACCCTAATTTTAGTTATAGTTTGTTAGATCTAGGTTTTATGGCTTTGGATAATCAATTGCATGTTCATTAGACAAATTAGATCCAAAGCTATTAGGGTTTGCATGTACACCATAGGAATGATGTATTGCTCGAAACCCATTAGTGGTATCAGATACTAGGGCTGTTTGATGATGAATTGATGCTTATTTGATAGTTTATTGGCTGAAAAAATGATTTTTGCACCTTCTACTTGGTTGACTCGGCGAGTCAGTAGATGAACTCGGCGAGTCAGGCTGACTCAGCGAGTCCGAGGGTATGACAACGATTTTTGGCGTTTTTCTTGCTGTTTTGACTTGGGATACTTACAATAAACGTTTTTTTAATTAATAAAATCCGATTTTTATTGATTTTGGGTGAATATCCTTACCAAAATAGTAGATAATTACCATTTAATCAAATATTTGTTACCTTATAAGATAATGTTTAATTATTTGAGTTATTTGATGAATTATCCTACAGGAAATTTGACTAGGTCAAAATTAGATAATTGCCTTTTTTGAATTGTTGATCTAGAATGTTCTTGAAAAGTTTCAAATTTCCCCTTTAGGTTTCATAGTGTAAATTTGAACTGAAAAGTTTTGTTTTTGAAATTTAAATAGTTAAACCCTAACGTTTTGAAAACTTTCAAAACTTGCCCTCAAGTTTTGGAATTTAAATTTTTTGATTAAAAGTTTAATTTTGAAATATTTAAATTCTAAACCCTAATGTTTTGAAATGTTTCAAAACTTTCCCTCAAGTTTTGGAATTTAAAATTTTGATTAATAGTTTAATTATGTAATATTTAAATTCTAAAACTCTAGTATTTTGAACAGTTCAAATTACACCCTCAAGGTTTTGTTAAGTTAATTAAAAGTTTAATTAAAAGAGAAAGTTAATAAAACCACCTAGTATTTTAAAAGTGTAAAATACACCCTATACAATATATATGTAAGATTAAAAGTCTAATATTATATATATATATATATATATATATATATATATATGTATGTATGTATGAGTAAAGAGTCAGTCTTACCGTTAGTAGGCCGCATTCACGAAGCTGGTCTAGAAGGGGTGCTTAAGGAAATTACCTATAAAATGGCGATTGAATGGGTATCCACTCTTACCCACCGCACTCTTGACTAGTGGAGGGTCGTTAGCCGAATGGGTAGGAAAGGACAGAAACATTCCATTATAAGTATAATGAAGTAAAAAGTAACTACATGCTTTTACAAATTCCCAAATCATAGTTACTTTAGGCAAAATGTTAAATTGTATGCAAATCCATGGAATTACACTTCGTACCCTTGTTAAACGTTAGTGGAGCGTGTGTGGTTAACTGACACACTAATTTGAGGTTGACATTGGTGGCGAAGGGTGGCTCGATGTTTATCATATATCAATGGAGCGTGTGTAGCTAACCGACACATTGAATAGGTGATAGTAGCATTGGGTGCACCACGTGATTCGTATGGTTATTCACACCTTGTTTGTGATCCTCGGCATCCCAGTCGCAAACTTGAAGGGCATAATCAAGATTTAAACATGCCATTGAAAAGTTCAATGAATCTCAAAAGATCTAGGAGTTTCAATTCATTTAAAACTTAAAATTCTTTTTCGTTTTTCATGGTGGAAATTGGTAAACCGTCATTTACCTACCTTTAAATATTTTGCAACTAGATTACGACACCCCTCTTCTAAGTTGTAGAGTATTGTGTTGGATCCTAGCCTTGATGTTTCATTTGGGTGTTACATCAAGGATTCTAATCAACTTGACTTGAATTTCTCCTGTTTTGTAGATGTCTGAATCTACCAATGGTCTTCCCAAATCCCATGGAACAAGTTTTCCAAATGAAGATAATATTCCACGATATGATCAAGGAACCAGAGATCATGCTTCACTTCCTCCACCTCCTCCAATTATTCTGCCTGAACCACAAGTTCAAAGGCTTGACAATTTCAAGCTAACTCAAGCCCTTTTGGTAAGTAAACACGAAGATGGGAAACCTATGTGTGCACACGTCTTAGAGATGAAGTCACACATTGACAGGTTAAAGATGTCGGGTGTCAAGATTTCAGGTGAGTTGGCTGTTGACTGGGTTCTTCAGTCACTTCCTGAATCATATAGTGAGTTCGTTAGAGAGTACTATATGATGGACCACAACGTGACCCTTATTGATCTCACCTATTTGCTTATAGCTGCTGAATCAGCAATGATTTAGCGTGCTGGTCAAGCATATTTTTCTGGTGAATTAAACTCCCAAACTTCAATGGACACTGGCAACATTGGAAGTACAAAAAGGACTAAGCATGAGATTGTCCCATGTGCTATGCCAAAGGAGACCATTTGCTTTTATTGCCAAGAGAAAGGGCATTGGAGACGAAGCTGCCCAAACTACCTGAGAGATCGAAGAGATGGGAGAGTCAAGGCATATGGTTCTACTTCAGGTAAAATCCATTATCTAACTCTTTTGAGTTCCTATTCTAGATTCTTAATTTATGATGTGATAAGATTACATTTTGATGTATTGTAGGATAGAAGAAAAGAGAGGAAGCTTAAGGGAAGAAGTGAGCAGAATCTGATCGTGAAGAAAATGGATTTCAATCACATATTATGAACCCTTAGTTCATTTACATGAACTATACATTTGATTTTTTAGAAAATTTAAACCACAAAATAATTAATTCCTACAATTATAAATTAAAATACAAGTCTATGAACTTATTTCAAAAAAAAAAAAACTTGAATAAAAATCAAGAAATAAACTCTTGGAAGTTTATATAATTTATCTAGACCTTTTATAAAAACTAAAGAAAATTTTTATAAAATTTTAAATGGGACCATATTTATAAAGTTCACAATTTTTCAAGAAGCCTTTAATCCCTTCTCTCCTCCCAATATTCGTTTATAGGCTCTTCCCTCTCGATTTACTCTCTCTCACTCATTATACCTTGTTTCTTTATGCAAAATCCCAAGGTCGGATTTTGCATGCCCTTGAAAGAGAGGAAACCTGATCATAGAGAAAAATTCCGTGGGAGAGATTTTCTCATTTCATTGTTCATAAGTTAGCTCACATTACTGGAGTCTTGTAGATGAATTTGGTGGATCATAGACCCAAAGAGACGACGAGAAACATGGTCTATCTAGAGAGATAAAATCTCACATTATCTCTTCCTTCTCTCTAGAAATCTCACTTTCTCTCTCTAAAAATCAGCCCGTTGACCATGAATGTTCAACCTTATTTTGGGTGTTCTTGAAGCTTCATATAAAAGGGTATGTGCTTATCATACACCTCCTGAAGATCCATAAAGATTTTTACAAGTTCGACTCACTTTCTCCTTCTAATTTTCGATTTCTAAGGCATGTTCTTGCAAAGAACCATTGTTTGATCTTGATGTTTGTAGATCATCACCAAAAACATGTTACATTTTATGTCAATGGTGATGATCCATGATCAAACCAAAGTCAAGAGCAAAGGTGAGCACGTGCAAGCCTTATCTAGCACCAAAAACCGATTTTTCAAAAGTTTAGTCTCATCTAGCTTGGTTGCATGTAAGGTAAAATGGTTAGAAACAAGTATTTACACATAATATGTTTAATATAATGTTTTACTATCTCAATCTAAGCAAAAGAAACCGATATCATTAGGTAAAATAGGAGTTTGAACAATGTTTTCATGAGTTTTACTCTTCAACATTCTATTAGATTTGTTTACTGGACTTTAAAAGGTCATAACTCACTCATTTCTTAACCAAATCACTATACTCGTTTTCTGAGACTTAGTTCGCTGAGTTAGATTTTGAACCCAAGTGGTCTCACTGTAAAAAATTAAGCATTCGCTTTTTGACGATTTTTACAAAATAGTTGCTCGAACATCACTTTTCTATGACCACTGGTTTTGCATTACATGATCAAGGCCCTTAAACCTCACAATAAATCTGGAGAAAATTATTTTAGGAACTCGACACATCTTTTTCAGAAAACCGAACTTTTTATGAACTTAAAACGTTATAGAGGTTTCTACACAAATTATTGAACTTTCAGCTGCATTTGGAACTCATACATTTGCTAGTGCTACATTTCATAACTTGATAGGGGTTGAATACCCCCATTTAGCTCCGAAATAATTTTGAGCCAAATTGTTTTATGTAAGTTCATATTTTCAAGGGATGTTCTGTAAAACCCTAAGTGCTAGAACAACTTCTTTATTTTCTACAAAATTAAGGATTTTATGGCCAAAAAATTCATAATAAATACTTAAAAGTGAGATAAAAATCTAAAAAATTATAGAACTGATTTATGTATGAAATAAGGATGCCACCTCAATTGTAATACAATTTGGTCACCGTTTGGTAGTTTATTCAAAATGTTCATTAAATTAGAGCATGGATTTACAAAATTGGGTCTTAATACTCAAGTGCACAAGCCAATATTTTTCACAGCTTTGGGGACATTATTAGAATCTTTACAAACTAATTTGGGAATTTTTATAACTATTTAGTATTTATTTCGAATTTTTCACATTATTTAGGCTTAAATTACAAATAACTATCAAATGACCTTAAAAAATTACTATAAAAATTATGAACCATACCCTCTTTTAGAACCATAAAATATATATTTGTAATTTTTGGAGTAAATCTTCATGCCTGTGTGGATTTTTTAACACATGACACCGCGAAGACAATATTTACCGATAATGAACCGAACAAACTTTGTGCACTTTGTAACATCATTAGTTGGCTAAGTAGTTACTAGATTATGGCTAGTCATCAATGACTTACTAGAAAATTATTGTTTCGTAGGACGCTAGCAAGGATCGAACCCGACGACCTCAAACCGCGACACACAAACCGCGAACTTTCCCTTGTGAGTATTCACAACCCCCTTTTTACTGTTTTCATGTTTTGGGGTGGAAATCATGCCAGTTTTTTATGATTTATCTATACTATTTTATGAAATAGTGGAACTTTGTTTTATGAACTTGTTGAACTCTATTTTGTAAACTTGTTGAGGCTTATTTTATGAACTTAATGAACTTGGAACAATATTGTTTTATGAACTTGATGAACTTGGAATGATACTCTTTTATGAACTTTCGGTTATGAACTTGTGCTATGAACTATTGATATGAACTTGTTATGAACTTTATATGTTAACTCCCTGAGATCCGAACTACAACCTATTAACTCGTATTTCGAGCTGATGATCTTATAGATAACTCTATTTGGGGTAGATAACCCCCACTCACCCAGAACCATGAGTACATATTTCCATGAACTGACATCATGGGAACCATCAATATGATGGAATGAGGTAAGAACGGTCGTTAGGCTTGGTTTTAAATGAAGTGCTCTGGCATTCAACACTCAATTTGAGTTGGAAATTTTGTTGAACAAATCTATATTTTCTTACTGAAATGATGTGCCTTTATAAACCTATGAACTCACCAACTATTTTATACTTGACCCTCGTTTTTGTAGGATTTTCAGGAAATGGTCAGTGAGCCAGTTTAAGAAGCCATAATGATTTCCGTTTATTGCTCTTGTTATTTACTAGACTATGTAGTATGGAACTAAAATGTAATATTATTTCAAATATGATCTAAACATAAAATGCTCAATTATTATGGTTGGTAATCCTATTTACCTTATGTTGTGAGACCTTAGCTTGTCACCCTTCGTGTTTCTGCTTTAACGGGGTGTGACAATTTCCAATGCTACCAAAAGTGACTCACCTGAGAATTTCCAAAATAAGTTAATCGAGCATCTCAGATCGTACTTAGAAGTCTGAAGTTGGCTCCATAGTTCCTATCTGTTTATATTTAATGAAGCTAAGTGAAGAGTTGTTTGATTGCTAAGTTTACATAGGTGGAGATTGTTGATACATGAAAGTGAACCTCTACCAATTCGAAGCCAAGCCAAAACCGAAGTCAAGTGCATTCTGACATGTGATGTATTTCGAATTGAAGCTACTTCCGAGATGAAGAGAAGTCTGAGAAGCACCTTGTAATTAGTGCAATTTTGAGTTTGTATTAACATTTAATGAGTATTGTCTTTTAGACTTTGTTCTATTGTAGAGTTCATGGGACAAGATCGAGAAAATCCTGAGTGTCAGCCTTTTAACTTTTCAGCTTTACAAAGATCATGCAATGTAGTCAGTTTGTCTTTTTATCACTCCTTGGCTATTTAAGGAAAAGTAATTTACATGCATGTAACACCTGAGGAATATTCTTTTTCACATCAATACTAAGTACCTTGCAAGTCAAATCATTCTCATTGTTCTTAGTTTTTTTTTACTTTATTCATACCCTCTTTTTCATAATTGAATACTTTTTTGAACTTCTTATTTAAAGAAAAGATTGGTTTACCAAGCCTGACTGGACTCTTAATATTAGCACCAGACATAGATCTTAAGTTAATTTAGAGTTTAAGTTTTCAAACCTTCTCCGCACACATTTTTTGCACTCTCAAACCATGGTTTGTTTACAATGGCAGAAAGTTAGTGAAGCAAGAACAGAAGAACCACTAACTAAAAGAAAACATCAAGTAACAAAAAATTAAACACCTAAGTTAAATTCGGTTTGTAACATACTGATGATAAGGAACTTCTAATTTTTACCCTATAATTTTATTATATTACAATTTGGACCCTAAGTGAAAGAATGTGTGCAATAAGGCCCCATTGTCATTTCGTAAAATTTGATGTTGGGGGAGTACGCGATGCGTATGTGTGTATGCTGAGTGAACTAGGGCGCGTCCTAGTATGCTAGGTGTACATATGTATGCAGTGCGTACATGACAGGCATGCAAACCGTAATTTTTAGGGTTTGGCTCATACTTGAACCCCATTATAGCCTCATTTTCCCGCATTTCATCAACCTCCATCCTATTGATACGTTTTTGCAACCTTAATCCTTCTCGTGAAGCATTTCTAAGCTTGAGTGTTGTGACAACTGTCAAATTCTGGTCAAGTCAAAGTCAAACAAAGTCAACAAGTCAAACCGGTCAACTCAGTTAACCCTTGTATACTAGGGTTTACATTATGTAATTACTGTACAATTCATTATGTTAATGAGGAATCAGCATTTGGAAAGTTCGAGTAGTTAAATTTCCTTAGCCTTAATAGTGCTAAACAATGAACCAAAGCGATAAAACACTATTGTACACTCATCGGGAGTGTGTAGGATCCTTAAACATGGCTTAACGGGGTTTACGGGCCCTATGTTGCGAAGTCGGACACTAAAAAATGTCACAAATGAAATCTCTCTCAATCGTTTTCACTCTATCTCTCTCTATTTGAAATCTCTCCCAAATCTCTCCTGAATCTCTCTCTAGAAAGGGGTAAAAACGGGTAAAATACCCTTAAGGACCCGAAACCCCTCTTAAAGGGGCGAACCCTCTTAGGGCCGAAGGTCCATGTGTAGGGACCGAACCCTGCTGAGCCGAAGCCCCAAGAACCGAACCCGAAACACCAGGAACCGAACTTACCTTCGGACCGAACCCTCTCTCTCGGACCCGAACCTCGCATGCGAACCGAACCCCACTTTCGGTCCATTTCGCTTCCGACCAGTTTCGCCCCATTTCATTTCCTAGCCCATTTTGCCTTCGGGTCCGGCACCAGGAGGGACTGAACCCTCGCACCTTCGGTCCTTCATGCGAGAAGCCTCGCAGCTTCACCTCAACTTCCCGGTTTTCGACTACAACTTCATTTTAAGCCCGTTTTCCATCATTTTAATGCGGGATTTTCACCCAAAACTTTATTCTAACATATGAAACACCAAAATTCATAATTAATCACGTTGTTGGTGCCAACCATATCCAAGAATTAGTGGGTGAAGTACAAAGGGTGGAGTGTTGACTTTTCTTTGATTTATGAAACAAACAACCACCCATACCCACTCCATGACCAACCCACACCCCTCCCCACCATCCCTAGTCACTTCATAGTCCTTTCCCACTCATTTCCCAGCCATACTCACGTCCTAAGGGCCGGAAAACCCACCCTCTCTCTTCACTTCACTCATTTTCCCTCATTTTCACTAAAGATCAAACATATCTTTTCTCTTAAATTCTCTCTCACAATTTTGAGATTTCCAAGGAATTTTTCAAGCTTTCCTTCTACATTTGGTAAGTATCATCACCCTTCATATGGTTATTACACTTCCTTTTACTCAAATCATTGATTTCTTACACAAACTCCATCATAATTGTGTTAGATTCTCGAATCTTCAAGCAATCCTCCAAGTGTTCTTGAGTTGAACAATTCTCTCCTTCAACATCCATCCAATGAAATCACATAAGGTGAGTTCATAACCCTATATTTTCATGTATTTCTTAAGTTTTAAGGGGGGGGGGATACAAGTTAAAACACCAAGAACACAACTAAACACATCCAACAACTTTCATCAGAAAAGCTTAACTCCATTCACGGACTGTTTTGGTCAACTTAAACATTTTAGTTTTCAAAACTATATTAGGTTCAAATAGTTCAGGTTTATACCTTCAAAATGACTACTTGCACATCTCCATACGATTTTTCTACAATTTATGGTGAGTTTTACAAAACTGCCTATCATTTCAAGAATAAATCCGGACCAGTCTGTGATTATGGAATTTTTCACAAAAGTTGGAGGTCACTAAAAACCATAATAAAATTTATGAATAAACTAGACTCATTTTCCAAACTCTCAGAATTTACGGATTCTGATTTGGACCTTTGATGATTTTTCTATAAATTTTCTAAGAACAGTATTAGAAATGTTAACACTAGAAAAATGCTATCAATTTCATTTGCACCTTGTAACTCGTTGAGCAAGGTGTGTATCATTACGTGAATATATGATTTTACATTACATGTCATTTCCTCTTGGTGACTTGACATACATCTGAAAACAAATGGATTTTTACCTTCATAAGTATGGTAATCAATTAATTGTTATAAACAAAGTTTACATACATGGTATACAAACATTTGATAAACTATGGAAGTATAGTTTATGCCGCTTTTACATTATAAACGATTATAATAAACTATAATAGGTATACTTTATGTTTCATTACGTTTCAAACTTTTTACCTAAGGTTTTCAGTTCACGTAAATCTGTTAATAAATAAATTTGTGAGACATTCGCTTCGCGTTACCTCTACGCAACGAAATCAAAAGTCCTGTAAATTGTAACCATTGTCTCTTGTAGGGAGAACGTGATAGTTGTGTATAGATCTATATTGGGTCTGACAAACCCATACCCGAGCTGCATGCAACAGCTAGACCGGCAGGTCTGAGGTGACAAGTGTCATTTAACTTGCGACGCCTGAAGAACATCGTATTACGAGGCCGTCTGAGTCATAGTATGGTTTTAATAACTCACATGTGGTATGAACAAAACATAAGATTTACGGGTTTTACTTCTAAAATTAATGAGTTTATGTGGATTTAAACTTGCATAAATTTCTTTAAGTATGGTAAAATACTTGTGCACTTCGATCTTGACTTTTAAGATTACAACGCATTACATAAGAAGATATTGGATCTTTCTTGAGCAAACTTCATTATTTCAAGAAAAGGATTTTAGCATCACCTTCAAAAACTTATGAACTCACCAAATTAATATTTGACACTCTTTCAAAACTACTTGTATTCTCAGGAAATCCATAAATAGGTAACCAAGTGATTTTGAGGATGGGAGGTGTCAAACATTTCATTTTTGTCAACATAACGTAATTGATTTGGAAACATGTAAACTCATACAACGGTGTAACTTTTTCATTTATATTTATGTTGGTTGTGTTTACTTTGATCACTATTGTAATTTTTGTTATGATACTATGCATGAAGTCCTCCACATTCGGACGTTTCCGCCATCCTTGGTTTGGGGGTGTGACAAGTGTGTATGTTTTATGCTCTTGAAGAATAGGGAAGCAAGGAGAGACCACCTTGGAAGACTGAAGCTCTTTAGATCCAGGATCACACCGCCTTTTGGCACCATTATGAGGTATCAAGTACTGAACTTGGTGAAGTTTCATTTAGATCTTGTGTTGGAATGATTTTTCGTCCCTTTTTTTCCCAAATGTGGAGATTCATGATCATAACATGTTGTTGACCCATTAAGCCATCCTTTCAAACCTTTTGAAGGGTCTTGAGTCATAAAAATGGATTCCAAATGGTTGGTTTTGCTCCATGCATCGTTTAGAAGGTCTTAATAGATTAAGAAGTTGAGTTAAGCACTTAATGGAAATGCAAAGTCATAAAATTTGAAACTTTATCACTCTTGAGGGTATTTTAGCCATGGATCTGAAAGATGAATGTAAGAGCTTAAGCCATTAAGCTCTTATTTAGATTTTGCGCTTTTGGTAGTATGTCATGCGTACCTGGACTGCGCCGCGTATGGGGTCAACCACCCCAATGGTGGTCAACACTAGAGTACACCCATCGTACGTTTGGAGTATGCCTTGTGTACTCACTCTATGTCGACTCGGCAGAGTTGACTCGACGAGGTTGACTCAGTTAATTTGACCGGTTGACTTTAACTTTGACCAAGTTTGACCTAAGCGTATTTTGGGATTTTAATTGTGATTGGTCATTTGGTTGGATAGGTGGCGGTTAGAGTTGAGATTCGGAATCGAGACCTCATCAGCTTTTGTCCAGTCTGTGAGGTGAGTTTTCCTCACTATACTTACGGGTCGAAGGCACCAAGGCCGACCCATTGGATTTATATATCTTGCTATACACTGATATGTTGAGTATGGAATAGATATGCATGATTATGCTGGTTACCGATATGCTAGTCTGATAGATCCGTAGGACTACTTATGATTATGTCTATATGATTATTTGTATATGTTTGTTATCTATTATATGTCGACATATCGTGTTGGGTTGAGGTTGTACTGCTTCATGTTGTAGCCAACAAACCCTAAAGCATTCCAGATATGAGTTGAGGGCCGAGTAGGGCATGATAAACTCATACTAATGGCTCAGGAGCATTCCAGATACAAGCTGGGGATGGAGCGGTATGCCAGACTCGTACTGAGGGGTTGATGGTATTTCAGTCCGACAACTGATTAGGTCAGGGAACAAGCTAGATATAAGTTGTGGGTCCCTAGGGCAAGCCAGACTTATGTTGTGGGCTTAGGGGTAATCCAGTCTTTTAGTTGTAGACACAGTACATGTTGTTATTGTATATGTTATCTATTTATGTGTTGGTACTGTGGGGGAACACACTAAGCTCTGGTTTATGGTTTTTAGTTGTGGTTTCAGGTACTACGAATGATCGTGGAAGGCGAAGGTGTGACCGTACACATTCTCTGTTTTATGTACTTTTGATCTAAGGGTTATTCTGATATGGAACAATACTTTGAAAACAATGATTTTGTAAACATTTTATGATTTGTGTTTGTTTTAAAAAGTTTAAATTTCTTGTGATTTTTATGGATGTTACACGGTCTCTCAACTTTCTCCTTATATTCATCTCAATTTTTAATGTCAGCTAATCAATTATCGTAGAGACAACTGCGCATAAGTGTCACTATATGAAAAATAATAGAAGATTTGTAATGTTTGTTAATGTATTTATGATTTTTTTTCTTTTGTGGTTGCAGAATGGAGATGGATTTTCCTTCATCGTGATCTTGATTCTTGATTTGTCTATTCAATACAAATATCGTAATCTGATCAAGTTTTGCCTGGAAGATTGGAACACTTGTAAAACGTTCTTCACATTTGAAAGAACATAAGATTAAGGAAGAAAAATAAAGGAATAAAACATACCCATATGGAAGGAACAAACCAGAGGCTCAAAAGATTGTCCAAAAATTTGCTTATACGTCATGTGCATAGAAGTTCGTCGTGGATCGACAATATTGAATGATATTTCTTGAACAATGAATAAGAGGTGTTGAACTACAGTCTCACGATGGGGTGGTAGCTTTTGATAATCAGGGAGACAGGTTGAAGCTCTTGTTACAAAGAAGAAGTCCAATCCCTAAATTGAACCCTAGCACGCATCAACCGATGCTTTAAAAACGAAGGAAATCCAAGGCCTTAGGAGTTGGTAGTTCGTTGCCACCACCGACAGTGGCCTTTTCTTCTTTTATTGATTCTGATATGCTCTCTCTTAGGCTTCTTTTCCACTAGGTGTACACAAACACCTTTCGTTCTCCTCTATCACAGTCTACGAACCCCAACAAGTTCTTGGTTCTCATCTCATCGGAGCGTTTCTTCAATCAACCATACAACACTGCAATCGATCTACAAATTAAATAAGTTAACCCCCCCCCCCCCTTCGTGTATTCCCTTAAACATCGAGCATAGAAAAGGAACAAAAGGAAAAGTATAGAAAGATGTTGATTAGAGGAAGGAGGCGGTGAAGATCGCTTCCATGGGTAATGGGTGACTAGAAGCAAAACCGAAAACAAAGTGGTTAACCGATAAGAATATTGTTTTGTTGGAAGGCGTTGGCGTTTAAGAAAGTGATAGAAAGAAGGGAAAATGAAGACCAGATTTGAAGCAATCCGGTGAGAGAGGTGGTGGTAGTGAAAACAATCTACTGGACTGGAGGTAATGGTGGTGAGCATATTTATCTTCTGCCACGTAAGGGTTTGTTGTCAAAAACTATTGTGAGGTATTGTGAGGAGGTGCAGAGTTTAAAATATGGCTAACAAGGGACAAAAACTATCAAAATGTTAAAATTTCTATGACAAAAGTTTGAAGGAACAAAAATACATTGTTCCTAATAGTTATATATATATATATATATATATATATATATATATATATATATATATATATGTGTGTGTGTGTGTGTGTGTGTGTGTATATAGGTGGGCAATTGAAAAAATAAAGAAGGTTGAGAGTGGGGGAATCATTCTCAGCCACTCATTTAATTAGCCTCTAAACATAAAGGACATGGTGGCAAACTTGTAAATATGATATAATAGACTTCAATCACAAATATGTAAGTGTAGAGAATTAGATAACAATTGAAATTCATTCTAATCGATCGTTTATCATCCAAATTTCTCTCCCAACCTTCAACAATCATCCAGATTTCTTCAATTAAATCATCGATCAATGTCATCCTGTGTTAATTAATCATCGATATTCGTCAATAACACGTGTTGACAACAAAAATTTGTTTTTTGCTCTTTCAATCCAACCTTCAATTCTGCTTGAATACGATCAGATCTTCAACATCTACGACTAATTATACTCCCAGCGTTATTAGATCAACATCATTGATAATCACCAAAAAATCCACTTCATATCATTCATTCAACATCGATTCTCAAATAAAACTTCAAAACTGAGGTTAGAAAAAGATCAAATTGTTTTTTTGTTTGAAAATTTTCATATAATTCTCTATTTATCTACTATTTTGTAAGATTTAAATAGTCAAAATATCATGTTTTTAACATTTTTAAAAAAGTTAAATTGTATGAACTCCAATTGTTTGATGAAATGCATAAACTAAATGTGACATCCCCAAAATCTCGGCTAGAAAAGACCGATTTTCATTTATGCTTTTAAAATAATTTCAGAGTAAATCCTTTTGATTTGAAAGAGTTGCGGAATTTGTTCCCAAAAACAAAACGTGATAAAACAATGTTTACCAAAGCATTTCATAAAAGAAATGTATTTTCATTATATAATCAAAACTCAGGGTGTCATGTTCCGATACAGACCATAAAGCATAAACGATAACATTACAAGTCATTCAACAAATATATACATATACAGACTTTTAAACAAAACAACTTGATGGTTCATCCATCTTATGCCCTTGCGCCACTTCCTGTAATACAAATAAAACTGAGTGGGTCAGGCTTGGGAGCCTGGTGAGCATATAGGGTTTTCAACCCACAATAAATAATTAAATTAATTTTCATCAACCAACAATAACCCAATTACCCATTCCCGTTATTCTCACTTTATGTCTCTAAAATAACTAACACAAGGGACCTAGTCTAAGAATATTTCATTGGGGCGACAACACATGCTTCGGGGGTTCCTCAGCAATATAAGTCAAATAAGGCAACCATGAGGGGGATGGAGTACAACGAATGAACACCCGAGTTCATTAACACCTACAGGTGGCGAACCTGCTAGCGTTCCACATGACTGTCTAGAAAAGTCTGTGGTCGTCATCTAAACTCCGCTAGATGACTGAATCAAAACAACAACGAGGCCTCTCATCTGTTTATTACGCACCAACTATCTACCCATGTCCTACCCAACATATTAGTAGATAAAAATATACATTTTTATACATAGTTTAAAAACCTGTATAGCATGCTTTAATCAATACATATTCCACATAACAGATGAGGCACACACACACATAACACGTATTTCATAGAGAATAAATCAGATCTATGAGATAGAAGAGAGTGAATATACATTCACACATATAACAAAAAAAATATATACACATAGCATGTATTTTATATAAAATACTTAATAATTATGTGTTAGAAGAAAGTAACCACACACTCACTTGATCAGAAGATGATCGGACAGCACTACGACTTGTAGAAGTAATATTCTTCAGCAGATCTGGAAGATCTTCACAAAATTAGAACTCCTTGCGGGCAGAGCTTTGGCTCGAGAATCGCACTTCTCGGGATCTCGGGGCTTCGGGACTTGCTTCGGGGCTCGGGAATGATACCGGGGCTTCAGGATAATTCTTGCACAAAAAACGATGCAAAAACGCGAGAAAAATGGAAGAAATGAGCAATGAACTCGGTTGCCCTCAAGATCCTTTTATTGGGGCTGGAAGTTCGAATTACGTTGGGCGTAATATGAAATTACGTTGGGCGTAATGACGATAGGGTCGTTGACTCCCCCCATGGATAATATCGGTTAATATATATTTAAATTAAATATCGAAAATATTTAATAAATTTCAAAAATTCATATCTTCCTCATACGAACTCCGTTTTCGATGTTCTTTATATCCACGCGTATGTGAGACTACGATCTACAACTTTCTTTTAGACTCCATCGGCTAATTTTGAATTTATTTTTATTATTTATTTTTAGTAGGCCGAGACAGGAAAACTCCGTTATAAATTCATAACTTCTTCATCCGACGTCCGTTTTCGCCTATCTTTCTATCGTTTTACTACTATTAACGAGACCTTCGATTCTCAGATTGTTTCGGCTAAAAACCGCTCGATCTCAAATCGAGTATTCGGGCCGCATACTGCTAAGTCGAAACTTCGAAAAATCGTAACTTCCTCATACGAAGTCAGATTTTGGCGTTCTTTTTATGCACGCTCTCGGTTTAACAAATTCTACAACTTTTGTTTAGATTGCTAAGGCTAAATATTGCTCTAACATAAATTTCACTTTTTACGTCATTCAGCGTTGTCAGTTCTGTCGCGAAACTTCGACAGGTCATAACTTCTTCATTATAACTCGGATTTCGGCATTCTTTATATCTCTGGAATCCTTGTTTCAACCACTACATCTTTATACAAAGATACCGGGCTTATCTCACACTTCAAATTTGACGCTTATTTTATTCTTAATTCATTAAATTATAATAATTAAGAAAATAAACACATAATTCACATAATTCACATAATACTCAAATATTTCATCATTAATACTTCAAAAAGAGTTACAAGGGTTAACCTAGACTATTACATCAACAATAACGCCTAGCCTGGAAACGCGGGTGTTACACTAAATTGCCACGTTATATTCATATATGAATATGTTTTCTCACCTGAATCAGTATATGATTATTAAAACAAAAAATGAATATGAAGTCTGTATGTTATTCATATGTGAATAACATATAAAAATTATATATATTTGTGAAAACACATTGTAATATTCATATGTGAATATACTGTTTAATATTTGTGACATCCCCATTTTCACGGCCAGAAAAGACCGATTTTGTTTATGCTTTATAAAAATCAGAGTACTTCTTTTAATAAAAATGTTGTGGAATTTGTTCCCAGAAAAACATGGTAAATACGTTATTAAAACATTTTCGAAGAAACGTATTTATTTCATTTTAAAACGTTTGGGATGTCATCGTTAATACAGAAACATAAGCATAAACAGAACTTACAATTATTTACACTAGTGATCTACATCTCTTTAAATCTCTCAGTGTAATGTTACCTCATATAAAAGTCGTTTTCGAACCCTATTGCCTCTAATTTGACTAGCCTGAATTTGCGGGCGGTACAATTATCTCCCCCTTAGGATGATCACGTCCCGGAATCATCAACGAAACAGGGTTCTTATAATGACTCCATACGTCATCTCTTCATCCTAGGTAATTATAACTTCTGTATTCCTTCAAGTTTATTTCTTATACTCATTGACTGTAAGCAGTACTTAATCGTACACCTGCTTTCTACCTCAGGTTAGACTCCAAATTATGACCTTTAAGTCACAATTCCGATCCTTACTGGATACGAACTTGAGATGAGTTCTTTTGTTACTATAATGGACTGATGTGTCATGTTCTAATGACCTATCATCATATGTTGTAACTCTTAGACTTAGGTCTTTTAGAGTTAAATTCTAAAACAGACTATGCCTTCCTTCATGTTTTAATGTGATATAATCACACTTTAACATTTAGGCAATTCTGGTTACCAACTCTTTTAACAACGAGCACGATACTTCTATTGATCACTTTGATTTCAATCGTTTCGTTTAAGTCGGACGCTACATTAAACTTGATTCTCTGAACCACGTAACCTACTCATCGTAGTCGGACTCAATGGGATATGACCACTAGGGTCGGGATAACAACAATCTTCTTAGTCATTACCGAAACAATGGTAACGACATACTTGAATAAAATGAAATCAATTGCTAGCTTCTTGGTAACCTTGTGACTTTCCCTGATCCAAGTGTGAGTCCTGTGCTTCCGGTAGTATAGGCCTCTACTACCATTCACACCTACTCATACTCGTCCCAAGTATTGTCCCACAGTTTTTCCAAGTTATCATACAAGAAAACCACACAACAACTTAACACATCAGATAACAAAACAAAGGTTTTATATTATTTCTTGAAACGATTACATAGGTGTTCAAGTTCACCCTAGATTATGCCTCTAATAGGCTACATCATATGACACTATCTATATGGCTTCTTCATAATTCGATCTCTATATATCCATCCTTACTCATAATTCCTTGCATCGTCAGCTGCTTCGTTAAGGATGATTTGAAATGCTCTTGCCTTTGGTTTTGGCGGCACATTTGGCTTTGTAGCCCCTTCTCTCTTTGGGCAATCTTGCTTGAAGTGCCCTTCCTCGTTACATTCGTAACACACCCTTTTGTTGAACTTACACTCGTTGGCATAATGCCCAAGCTTCCCACACTTGAAACAAGTCAACTCCTCTCCACATTTTCCAGAGTGTTTCTTTTTGCACTTCTCGCACCATCTTTCTTCGCTCCCTCCTCTAAATTTCCTGGTACTGGTCTTGCTTCTCTCATCGGGCTTTGTAGACCCCTCAAACTTCCTCTTTTCACCAACCTCAATCTTGTTGGCAGCTCTTCCCTTAATCATATCTTCCACAGACTTGGCAGCCCAGATAGCTGCCTCCAGAGTAGGTGCCTGACGCACTGGCACCGCGTACTCCCATGGAAGTCCCTTTGCGTACTTGTCGATTTTCGTCAGCTCATCCGGAACAAGGCGCAAGGCAAACTCCATCTTCTCTGTGAAGTTGTTGGTATATTCATCAATTGACATGCTTCCTTTCTTCATGGTTAGAAACTGGTTCTCTAGCTCGAGCAGGTTTTGAGCTGAGCAGTACTTTCGTTTGAATTGTACCAGAAATTCTGCCCATGTCAGTTGCAGGGGCTTGTTGGGGCTTAAAGTCTTCCCCAAGGTATTCCACCAACGTACAACGCCTCCTCGAAACTGACGCACTGCAAACGTGCTCTGTAGCTTCCCTCTGCAACCGCATGTCATGAAAGCTAACTCCATCTCCGAGATCCAATCCATGACCCCGATCGGATCCTCCTTTCCAATGAAATTCGATGGCTTGCAAGTCAGAAAATCCTTGTACTTGCATCCATTCCTCTCGACTTCGTCATCTTGGTTGTTTTGTTGAACTATTGGTGGGTTGACTTGACCAATAGTTCCACTGTAGTCTCCTTCCTCAGTCTGCCCTTCGTTCAACTCGAGCTGTTCGATCTGAATAGTGGCTTCCTCTCGATTTTGCTGGAGCAAACATCTAGTTTCCTCCATTTGACGATCCAACATCGCTTGGATCATAACTTGCACTCCGACCATCGTGACTGGCTCAGCAGTGGCTTCCATCACCGGTATTTGCTCAATCACTAGGGGTTGGTTTCTGTTCCCATTTGCATTCATGTTTCCGCTATGGGTTCTTGCCATCTTGATCTATACACCGTATAAGGTGAATCTAGATCTTAATTTAGGATTGACGTCTTAAATCATCCTTACCACCCCGAAATGTTTATATGCTAGTTCTAATATCGTAGTTAAACGCTTAGAATCCTAAACACATAAGGTTTCCAAATCCGGTCGGCAACAAACCATAGATCCGAACAAATAATAGCATATCAGGCACAAGCATTTAGCACATAAAAGCATTTTAGGCACAATTCCTAAAATAATCTAGTGCTCACACCTCACAATCATCGCTTAGCATTCTAAGTTTAAGTCTAGAAATAAATCCATATTCCTAGTTCGCTTAAACTAATGCTCTGATACCAACTGTGACATCCCCATTTTCACGGCCAGAAAGACCGATTTTGTTTATGCTTTATAAAAATCAGATTACTTCTTTTAATAAAAATGTTGCGGAGTTTGTTCCCAGAAAAACATGGTAAATATGTTATTAAAACATTTTCGAAGAAACGTATTTATTTCATTTTAAAACGTTTGGGATGTCATCGTTAATACAGAAACATAAGCATAAACAGAACTTACAATTATTTACACTAGTGATCTACATCTCTTTAAATTTCTCAGTGTAATGTCACTTCATATCAACACCTCTGATATAAATAAACTGAGTGGGTCAGGTTGGGAAACCTGGTGAGCACATAGGGTTTTCAACCCACAATAATATAGTTATTATTTTTAAACATCAAGCAATCAACCCAATTACCCATTCCCATTATCCTCACATTACGTCCCTAAAACATCTAACACAAGGGACTTAGTCAAAGGACTATCATTGGGATGGAGTGTACCTGGTGAGCACACAGTTCAGATAGTTCGAATGAGCACACAGTTCGAATAAACACACAGTTCGAATAAACACCTACAGGTTGCGAGCCTGCTAGTGTTCCACGGGACTGTCTAGAATAGTCCGTGGTCGTCATCTATACTCTACTAGATGACTAGATCATCAAGAACAGCTATAACGAGGCCTCTCATTATTTTATTTTGTCACACAGCAACTATTACATCTACCCATGTTTTACCCAACATATTTTGTAGATATAAAATACATATACGGTTTAAATCATTGAAAACATGTATAAAACGTTCATCCAGCATAGATAGCAAGTATTCAGATAATATGCACACATAGCATGTAATTTATATAAAATACTTCATATCTATGTGTAAGCTGAAAGTAACTATGCACTCACCTGAGAAGGTGGTGACTCGGTACTCGGACAGCGCTTCGTTTACGTTAAAATAATTTCTTCTGACGAAACCTAGTATTATCACCACTAGATTTTGGTCTAATATTACCGTGACTAATTATTAGCCTTATTATTATTATTATATAAGCGTTTAAACAATACTTTCCAACTACTATGTACAGACAGGGGCCAGACATAAAACATCGGAGGGCAGGACCATTTTGGCGTATAGCACTTCTGAAATCCAACAACCCTATGCGGCCCTTTAAACCAGATTCCCCGTACCGCGAGTAGTTAAAAAGATATTATAACGACACTTATATAAGTCATAATAATAGCTCAAATATTTATTATAAATTTATAATAACAATACTAATTTTAAATATATTTAAAATAGGGTAAGCATAACTTACTTTCAAGGGGATTTTAGCTAGGAGTCGGGCTCTGCAGGGGCAGAACTTCGTCGCTGAATCGTTCTAAGAAAGATTCGTGCAGCGCTTCAGCGCTCGCCTTACTATACTAAAACTACAGAAAGAGAAGTCGAATCACTAGGTACCGAAATGCTCGGGGGATAAGGTGAGAAAGACTCTTGAATCAAGAGAATGGTGTAAGAAATATGAGAGCCCAAGCCTCTTATTTATAGTAATTGAATTTACAAAAACTACCCTCCATAATTACTTAATGACTTTATAGTTATATAAACAACTAAACACCCCTTTATAATACTATTTTAAATAGATTTAACAATATTTGCACTAAACTAATATCGAAAGAACTCAACATTAGTCTTATAATGACCGCGTCGTCGATACCTTTCTAATGATATATACATATGTATATATATATATATATATATATATATATATATATATATGTATGTATGTATGTATATATGATTTATACTTTATTTTAATACGTAAATATGCTATTATAATTTGTAACTCGTTCATACGAACTCTGTTTTTGACGTTATTTATATCCACGCGTAGGTGGAGACGTACTCTACAACTTTCGTTTAGACTCCGTTGATTAATTTTGACTTTATTTTTAAAGTTATATTTTTAACAGGCCGGGATAGGATTGGTCCGTTAAAATCCTCATAACTTCTTCATCCTACATCCGTTTTCGCCCATCTTTTTCTCGTTACGCTACTCTCAACGAGATCTTCGATTCTCGTTTAGGTCGTGTTGGCTAAAAATCACTAGATCTAATATTCGAATTTCGGGCTGTACACTACTAACTCGAAACTTCGAAAAATCAAAACTTCTTCATACGAAGTCAGATTTGGGCGTTCTTTTTATCGATGTTCTTAGTTTAACATATTCTACGACTTTCGTTTAGATCGCTAAGGCTAAATCTCACTCTATCGAAATTCACTATTTACGCTTCCCGGTACCGTGCCGGTTCTGACGCGAAACTTCGACGGGTCATAACTTCTTCGTTATAACTCGGATTTCGGCATTCTTTATATGTACGAAAACCTTGTAACATACTCTAAAACTTGGTTAAGATCATTTATTCTAAATAATCTATTGTCAAAAAGTCCTTTTCGACCCCTATTGCCTCTAATTTGACTAGCCCGGATTTGCGGGCGTTACAATTATCTCCCCCTTAGGATGATTACGTCCCGGAATCATCAACGAAACAGGGTTCCTATAATGACTCCATACGTCATCTCTTCATCCTAGGTAATTATAACTTCTGTATTCCTTCAAGTTTATTTCTTAGACTCATTGACTGTAAGCAATACTTAATCGTACACCTGCTCTCTACCTCAGGTTAGACTCCAAATTATGACCTTTAAGTCACAATTCCGATCCTTATTGGATACGAACTTGAGATGAGTTCTTTTGTTACTATAATGGACTAATGTGTCATATTCTAATGACCTATCATCATATGTTGCAACTCTTAGACTTAGGTCTTTTAGAGTTAAATTCTAAAAGAGACTATGCCTTCCTTCATGTTTTAATGTGATATAATCACACTTTAACATTTAGGCAATTCTGGCTACCAACTCTTTTAACAACGAGCGCGATACTTCTATTGATCGCTTTGATTTCAATCGTTTGGTGTAAGCCGGACGCTACATTAAACTTGGTTCTCTGAACCACGTAACCTACTCATCGTAGTCGGACTCAATGGGATATGACCACTAGGGTCGGGATAACAACAATCTTCTTAGTCATTACCGAAACAATGGTAACGACATACTTGAATAAAACGAAATCAATTACTAGCTTCTTGGTAACCTTGTGACTTTCCCTGATCCAAGTGTGAGTCCTGTGCTTCCGGTAGTATAGGCCTCTACTACCATTCACACCTACTCATACTAGTCCCAAGTATTGTCCCGCAGTTTTTCCAAGTTATCATACAAGAAAACCACACAACAACTTAACACATCAGATAACAAAACAAAGGTTTTATATTATTTCTTGAAACGATTACATAGGTGTTCAAGTTCACCCTAGATTATGCTTGTAATAGGCTACATCATATGACACTATCTATATGGCTTCTTCATAATTTGATCTCTATATATCCATCCTTACTCCTGATTCCTTGCATCGTCAGCTGCTTCGTTAAGGATCATTTGAAATGCTCTTGCCTTTGGTTTTGGCGGCACAATTGGCTTTGTAGCCCCTTCTCTCCTTGGGCAATCTTGCTTGAAGTGCCCTTCCTCGTTACATTCGTAACACACCCTTTTGTTGAATTTACACTCGTTGGCATAATGCCCAAGCTTCCCACACTTGAAACAAGTCAACTCCTCACCACATTTTCTAGAGTGTTTCTTTTTGCTCTTCTCGCACCATCTTTCTTCGCTCCCTCCTATAAACTTCCTGGTACTGGTCTTGCTTCTCTCATCGGGCTTTGCAGACCCCTCAAACTTCCTCTTTTCACCAACCTCAATCTTGTTGGCATTTCTTCCCTTAATCATATCTTCCACAGACTTGGCAGCCCAGATAGCTGCCTCCAGAGTAGGTGCCTGACGCACTGGCACCGCGTACTCCCATGGAAGTCCCTTTGCGTACTTGTCGATTTTCGTCAGCTCATCCGGAACAAGGCGCAAGGCAAACTCCATCTTCTCTGTGAAGTTGTTGGTATATTCATCAATTGACATGCTTCCTTTCTTCATGGTTAGAAACTGGTTCTCTAGCTCGAGCAGGTTTTGAGCTGAGCAGTACTTTCGTTTGAATTGTACCAGAAATTCTGCCCATGTCAGTTGCAGGGGCTTGTTGGGGCTTAAAGTCTTCCTCAAGGTATTCCACCAACGTACAACGCCTCCTCGAAACTGACGCACTGCAAACGTGCTCTGTAGCTTCCCTCTGCAACCGCATGTCATGAAAGCTAACTCCATCTCCGAGATCCAATCCATGACCCCGATCAGATCCTCCTTTCCAGTGAAAGTCGATGGCTTGCAAGTCAGAAAATCCTTGTACTTGCATCCATTCCTCTCGACTTTGTCATCTTGGTTGTTTTGTTGAACTATTGGTGGGTTGACTTGACCAATAGTTCCACTATAGTCTCCTTCTTCCTCAGTCTGCCCTTCGTTCAACTCGAGCTGTTCGATCTGAATAGTGGCTTCCTCTCGATTTTGCTGGAGCAAACATCTAGTTTCCTCCATTTGACGATCCAACATCGCTTGGATCATAACTTGCACTCCGGCCATCGTGACTGGCTCAGCAGTGGCTTCCATCACCGGTATTTGCTCAATCACTAGGGGTTGGTTTCTGTTCCCATTTACATTCATGTTTCCGCTATGGGTTCTTGCCATCTTGATCTATACACCGTATAAGGTGAATCTAGATCTTAATTTAGGATTGACGTCTTAAATCATCCTTACCACCCCGAAATGTTTATATGCTAGTTCTAATATCGTAGTTAAACGCTTAGAATCCTAAACACATAAGGTTTCCAAATCCGGTCGGCAACAAACCATAGATCTGAACAAATAATAGCATATCAGGCACAAGCATTTAGCACATAAAAGCATTTTAGGCACAATTCCTAAAATAATCTAGTGCTCACACCTCACAATCATCGCTTAGCATTCTAAGTTTAAGTCTAGAAATAAATCCATATTCCTAGTTCGCTTAAACTAATGCTCTGATACCAACTGTGACATCCCCATTTTCACGGCCAGAAAAGACCGATTTTGTTTATGCTTTATAAAAATCAGAGTACTTCTTTTAATAAAAATGTTGCGGAATTTGTTCCTCGAAAAACATGGTAAATACGTTATTAAAACATTTTCGAAGAAACGTATTTATTTCATTTTAAAACGTTTGGGATGTCATCGTTAATACAGAAACATAAGCATAAACAGAACTTACAATTATTTACACTAGTGATCTACATCTCTTTAAATCTCTCAGTGTAATGTCACTTCATATCAACACCTGTGATATAAATAAACTGAGTGGGTCAGGTTGGGAAACCTGGTGAGCACATAGGGTTTTCAACCCACAATAATATAGTTATTAATTTTAAACATCAAGCAATCAACCCAATTACCCATTCCCGTTATCCTCACATTACGTCCCTAAAACATCTAACACAAGGGACTTAGTCAAAGGACTATCATTGGGATGGAGTGTACCTGGTGAGCACACAGTTCACACATTTCGAATGAACACTTAGTTCGAATAAACACACAGTTCGAATAAACACCTACAGGTTGCGAGCCTGCTAGTGTTCCACGGGACTGTCTAGAATAGTCCGTGGTCGTCATCTATACTCTACTAGATGACTAGATCATCAAGAACAGCTATAACGAGGCCTCTCATTATTTTATTTTGTCACACAGCAACTATTACATCTACCCATGTTTTACCCAACACATTTTGTAGATATAAAATACATATACGGTTTAAATCATTGAAAACATGTATAAAACGTTCATCCAGCATAGATAGCAAGTATTCAGATAATATGCACACATAGCACGTAATTTATATAAAATACTTCATATCTATGTGTAAGCTGAAAGTAACTATGCACTCACCTGAGAAGGTGGTGACTCGGTACTCGGACAGCGCTTCGTTTACGTTAAAATAATTTCTTCTGACGAAACCTAGTATTATCACCACTAGATTTTGGTCTAATATTACCGTGACTAATTATTAGTCTTATTATTATTATTATATAAGCGTTTAAACAATACTTTCCAACTACTATGTACAGACAGGGGCCAGACATAAAACACCAGAGGGCAGGACCATTTTGGCGTATAGCACTTCTGAAATCCAACAACCCTATGCGGCCCATTAAACCAGATTCCCCGTACCGCGAGTAGTTAAAAAGATATTATAACGACACTTATATAAGTCATAATAATAGCTCAAATATTTATCATAAATTTATAATAACAATACTAATTTTAAATATATTTAAAATAGGGTAAGCATAACTTACTTTCAAGGGGATTTTAGCTAGGAGTCGGGCTCTGCAGGGGCAGAACTTCGTCGCTGAATCGTTCTAAGAAAGATTCGTGCAGCTCTTCAGCGCTCGCCTTACTATACTAAAACTACAGAAAGAGAAGTCGAATCACTAGGTACCGAAATGCTCGGGGGATAAGGTGAGAAAGACTCTTGAATCAAGAGAATGGTGTAAGAAATATGAGAGCCCAAGCCTCTTATTTATAGTAATTGAATTTACAAAAACTACCCTCCATAATTACTTAATGACTTTATAGTTATATAAACAACTAAACACCCCTTTATAATACTATTTTAAATAGATTTAACAATATTTGCACTAAACTAATATCGAAAGAACTCAACATTAGTCTTATAATGACCGCGTCGTCGATACCTTTCTAATGATATATACATATGTATATATATATATATATATATATATATATATATATATATGTATGTATGTATATATGATTTATACTTTATTTTAATACGTAAATATGCTATTATAATTTGTAACTCGTTCATACGAACTCTGTTTTTGACGTTATTTATATCCACGCGTAGGTGGAGACGTACTCTACAACTTTCGTTTAGACTCCGTTGGTTAATTTTGACTTTATTTTTAAAGTTATATTTTTAACAGGCCGGGATAGGATTGGTCCGTTAAAATCCTCATAACTTCTTCATCCTACATCCGTTTTCGCCCATCTTTTTCTCGTTACGCTACTCTCAACGAGATCTTCGATTCTCGTTTAGGTCGTGTTGGCTAAAAATCACTAGATCTAATATCCGAATTTCGAGCTGTACACTACTAACTCGAAACTTCGAAAAATCATAACTTCTTCATACGAAGTCAGATTTGGGCGTTCGTTTTATCGATGTTCTTAGTTTAACATATTCTACGACTTTCGTTTAGATCGCTAAGGCTAAATCTCACTCTATCGAAATTCACTATTTACGCTTCCCGGTACCGTGCCGGTTCTGACGCGAAACTTCGACGGGTCATAACTTCTTCGTTATAACTCGGATTTCGGCATTCTTTATATGTACGAAAACCTTGTAACATACTCTAAAACTTGGTTAAGATCATTTATTCTAAATAATCTATTGTCAAAAAGTCCTTTTCGACCCCTATTGCCTCTAATTTGACTAGCCCGGATTTGCAGGCGTTACAATTATCTCCCCCTTAGGATGATTACGTCCCGGAATCATCAACGAAACAGGGTTCTTATAATGACTCCATACGTCATCTTTTCATCCTAGGTAATTATAACTTCTGTATTCCTTCAAGTTTATTTCTTAGATTCATTGACTGTAAGCAGTACTTAATCGTACACCTGCTCTCTACCTCAGGTTAGACTCCAAATTATGACCTTTAAGTCACAATTCCGATCCTTATTGGATACGAACTTGAGATGAGTTCTTTTGTTACTATAATGGACTAATGTGTCATATTCTAATGACCTATCATCATATGTTGCAACTCTTAGACTTAGGTCTTTTAGAGTTAAATTCTAAAAGAGACTATGCCTTCCTTCATGTTTTAATGTGATATAATCACACTTTAACATTTAGGCAATTCTAGCTACCAACTCTTTTAACAACGAGCGCGATACTTCTATTGATCGCTTTGATTTCAATCGTTTGGTGTAAGTCGGACGCTACATTAAACTTGGTTCTCTGAACCACGTAACCTACTCATCGTAGTCGGACTCAATGGGATATGACCACTAGGGTCGGGATAACAACAATCTTCTTAGTCATTACCGAAACAATGGTAACGACATACTTGAATAAAACGAAATCAATTACTAGCTTCTTGGTAACCTTGTGACTTTCCCTGATCCAAGTGTGAGTCCTGTGCTTCCGGTAGTATAGGCCTCTACTACCATTCACACCTACTCATACTAGTCCCAAGTATTGTCCCGCAGTTTTTCCAAGTTATCATACAAGAAAACCACACAACAACTTAACACATCAGATAACAAAACAAAGGTTTTATATTATTTCTTGAAACGATTACATAGGTGTTCAAGTTCACCCTAGATTATGCTTGTAATAGGCTACATCATATGACACTATCTATATGGCTTCTTCATAATTTGATCTCTATATATCCATCCTTACTCCTGATTCCTTGCATCGTCAGCTGCTTCGTTAAGGATCATTTGAAATGCTCTTGCCTTTGGTTTTGGCGGCACATTTGGCTTTGTAGCCCCTTCTCTCCTTGGGCAATCTTGCTTGAAGTGCCCTTCCTCGTTACATTCGTAACACACCCTTTTGTTGAATTTACACTCGTTGGCATAATGCCCAAGCTTCCCGCACTTGAAACAAGTCAACTCCTCACCACATTTTCTAGAGTGTTTCTTTTTGCTCTTCTCGCACCATCTTTCTTCGCTCCCTCCTATAAACTTCCTGGTACTGGTCTTGCTTCTCTCATCGGGCTTTGCAGACCCCTCAAACTTCCTCTTTTCACCAACCTCAATCTTGTTGGCATTTCTTCCCTTAATCATATCTTCCACAGACTTGCAGCCCAGATAGCTGCCTCCAGAGTAGGTGCCTGAAGCACTGGCACCGCGTACTCCCATGGAAGTCCCTTTGCGTACTTGTCGATTTTCGTCAGCTCATCCAGAACAAGGCGCAAGGCAAACTCCATCTTCTCTGTGAAGTTGTTGGTATATTCATCAATTGACATGCTTCCTTTCTTCATGGTTAGAAACTGGTTCTCTTGCTCGAGCAGGTTTTGAGCTGAGCAGTACTTTCGTTTGAATTGTACCAGAAATTCTGTCCATGTCAGTTGCAGGGGCTTGTTGTGGCTTAAAGTCTTCCCCAAGGTATTCCACCAACGTACAGCGCCTCCTCAAAACTGACGCACTGCAAACGTGCTCTGTAGCTTCCCTCTGCAACCGCATGTCATGAAAGCTAACTCCATCTCCGAAATCCAATCCATGACCCCGATCGGATCCTCCTTTCCAGTGAAAGTCGATGGCTTGCAAGTCAGAAAATCCTTGTACTTGCATCCATTCCTCTCGACTTCGTCATCTTGGTTGTTTTGTTGAACTATTGGTGGGTTGTCTTGACCAATAGTTCCACTGTAGTCTCCTTCCTCAGTCTGCCCTTCGTTCAACTCGAGCTGTTCGATCTGAATAGTGGCTTCCTCTTGATTTTGCTAGAGCAAACATCTAGTTTCCTCCATTTGACGATCCAACATCGCTTGGATCATAACTTGCACTCCGGCCATCGTGACTGGCTCAGCAGTGGCTTCCATCACTGGTATTTGCTCAATCACTAGGGGTTGGTTTCTGTTCCCATTTGCATTCACGTTTCCGCTACGGGTTCTTGCCATCTTGATCAATACACCGAATAAGGTGAATCTAGATCTTAATTTAGGATTGACGTCTTAAATCATCCTTACCACCCCGAAACGTTTATATGCTATTTCTAATATCGTAGTTAAACGCTTAGAATCCTAAACACATAAGGTTTCCAGATCCGGTCGGCAACAGACCAAAGATCCGAACAAATAACAGCATATCAGGCACAAGCATTTAGCACATAAAAGCATATTAGGCACAATTCCTAAAATAATCTAGTGCTCACACCTCACAATCATCGCTTAGCATTCTAAGTTTAAGTCTAGAAATAAATCCATATTCCTAGTTCGCTTAAACTAATGCTCTGATACCAACTGTGACATCCCCATTTTCACGGCCAGAAAAGACCGATTTTGTTTATGCTTTATAAAAATCAGAGTACTTCTTTTAATAAAAATGTTGCGGAATTTGTTCCTCGAAAAACATGGTAAATACGTTATTAAAACATTTTCGAAGAAACGTATTTATTTCATTTTAAAACGTTTGGGATGTCATCGTTAATACAGAAACATAAGCATAAACAGAACTTACAATTATTTACACTAGTGATCTACATCTCTTTAAATCTCTCAGTGTAATGTCACTTCATATCAACACCTGTGATATAAATAAACTGAGTGGGTCAGGTTGGGAAACCTGGTGAGCACATAGGGTTTTCAACCCACAATAATATAGTTATTAATTTTAAACATCAAGCAATCAACCCAATTACCCATTCCCGTTATCCTCACATTACGTCCCTAAAACATCTAACACAAGGGACTTAGTCAAAGGACTATCATTGGGATGGAGTGTACCTGGTGAGCACACAGTTCACACATTTCGAATGAACACTTAGTTCGAATAAACACACAGTTCGAATAAACACCTACAGGTTGCGAGCCTGCTAGTGTTCCACTGAACTGTCTAGAATAGTCCGTGGTCGTCATCTAAACTCCGCTAGATAACTAGATCATCAAGAACAGCTATAACGAGGCCTCTCATCATTTTATTTTGTCACACAGCAACTATTACATCTACCCATGTTTTACCCAACACATTTTGTAGATATAAAATACATATACAGTTTAAATCATTGAAAACATGTATAAAACGTTCATCCAGCATAGATAGCAAGTATTCAGATAATATGCACACATAGCATGTAATTTATATAAAATACTTCATATCTATGTGTAAGCTGAAAGTAACTATGCACTCACCTGAGAAGGTGGTGACTCGGTACTCGGACAGCGCTTCGTTTACGTTAAAATAATTTCTTCTGACGAAACCTAGTATTATCACCACTAGATTTTGGTCTAATATTACCGTGACTAATTATTAGCCTTATTATTATTATTATATAAGCGTTTAAACAATACTTTCCAACTACTATGTACAGACAGGGGCCAGACATAAAACATCGGAGGGCAGGACCATTTTGGCGTATAGCACTTCTGAAATCCAACAACCCTATGCGGCCCTTTAAACCAGATTCCCCGTACCGCGAGTAGTTAAAAAGATATTATAACGACACTTATATAAGTCATAATAATAGCTCAAATATTTATTATAAATTTATAATAACAATACTAATTTTAAATATATTTAAAATAGGGTAAGCATAACTTACTTTCAAGGGGATTTTAGCTAGGAGTCGGGCTCTGCAGGGGCAGAACTTCGTCGCTGAATCGTTCTAAGAAAGATTCGTGCAGCTCTTCAGCGCTCGCCTTACTATACTAAAACTACAGAAAGAGAAGTCGAATCACTAGGTACCGAAATGCTCGGGGGATAAGGTGAGAAAGACTCTTGAATCAAGAGAATGGTGTAAGAAATATGAGAGCCCAAGCCTCTTATTTATAGTAATTGAATTTACAAAAACTACCCTCCATAATTACTTAATGACTTTATAGTTATATAAACAACTAAACACCCCTTTATAATACTATTTTAAATAGATTTAACAATATTTGCACTAAACTAATATCGAAAGAACTCAACATTAGTCTTATAATGACCGCGTCGTCGATACCTTTCTAATGATATATACATATGTATATATATATATATATATATATATATATATATATATATGTATGTATATATGATTTATACTTTATTTTAATACGTAAATATGCTATTATAATTTGTAACTCGTTCATACGAACTCTGTTTTTGACGTTATTTATATCCACGCGTAGGTGGAGACGTACTCTACAACTTTCGTTTAGACTCCGTTGGTTAATTTTGACTTTATTTTTAAAGTTATATTTTTAACAGGCCGGGATAGGATTGGTCCGTTAAAATCCTCATAACTTCTTCATCCTACATCCGTTTTCGCCCATCTTTTTCTCGTTACGCTACTCTCAACGAGATCTTCGATTCTCGTTTAGGTCGTGTTGGCTAAAAATCAATCGATCTAATATTCGAATTTCGGGTTGTACACTGCTAACTCGAAACTTCGAAAAATCATAACTTCTTCATACGAAGTCAGATTTGGGCGTTCTTTTTATCGATGTTCTTAGTTTAACATATTCTACGACTTTCGTTTAGATCGCTAAGGCTAAATCTCACTCTATCGAAATTCACTATTTACGCTTCCCGGTACCGTGCCGGTTCTGACGCGAAACTTCGACGGGTCATAACTTCTTCGTTATAACTCGGATTTCGGCATTCTTTATATGTACGAAAACCTTGTAACATACTCTAAAACTTGGTTAAGATCATTTATTCTAAATAATCTATTGTCAAAAAGTCCTTTTCGACCTCTATTGCCTCTAATTTGACTAGCCCGGATTTGCGGGCGTTACAATTATCTCCCCCTTAGGATGATTACGTCCCGGAATCATCAACGAAACAGGGTTCTTATAATGACTCCATACGTCATCTCTTCATCCTAGGTAATTATAACTTCTGTATTCCTTCAAGTTTATTTCTTAGACTCATTGACTGTAAGCAGTACTTAATCGTACACCTGCTCTCTACCTCAGGTTAGACTCCAAATTATGACCTTTAAGTCACAATTCCGATCCTTATTGGATACGAACTTGAGATGAGTTCTTTTGTTACTATAATGGACTAATGTGTCATATTCTAATGACCTATCATCATATGTTGCAACTCTTAGACTTAGGTCTTTTAGAGTTAAATTCTAAAAGAGACTATGCCTTCCTTCATGTTTTAATTTGATATAATCACACTTTAACATTTAGGCAATTCTGGCTACCAACTCTTTTAACAACGAGCGCGATACTTCTATTGATCGCTTTGATTTCAATCGTTTGGTGTAAGTCGGACGCTACATTAAACTTGGTTCTCTGAACCACGTAACCTACTCATCGTAGTCGGACTCAATGGGATATGACCACTAGGGTCGGGATAACAACAATCTTCTTAGTCATTACCGAAACAATGGTAACGACATACTTGAATAAAACGAAATCAATTACTAGCTTCTTGGTAACCTTGTGACTTTCCCTGATCCAAGTGTGAGTCCTGTGCTTCCGGTAGTATAGGCCTCTACTACCATTCACACCTACTCATACTAGTCCCAAGTATTGTCCCGCAGTTTTTCCAAGTTATCATACAAGAAAACCACACAACAACTTAACACATCAGATAACAAAACAAAGGTTTTATATTATTTCTTGAAACGATTACATAGGTGTTCAAGTTCACCCTAGATTATGCTTGTAATAGGCTACATCATATGACACTATCTATATGGCTTCTTCATAATTTGATCTCTATATATCCATCCTTACTCCTGATTCCTTGCATCGTCAGCTGCTTCGTTAAGGATCATTTGAAATGCTCTTGCCTTTGGTTTTGGCGGCACATTTGGCTTTGTAGCCCCTTCTCTCCTTGGGCAATCTTGCTTGAAGTGCCCTTCCTCGTTACATTCGTAACACACCCTTTTGTTGAATTTACACTCGTTGGCATAATGCCCAAGCTTCCCGCACTTGAAACAAGTCAACTCCTCACCACATTTTCTAGAGTGTTTCTTTTTGCTCTTCTCGCACCATCTTTCTTCGCTCCCTCCTATAAACTTCCTGGTACTGGTCTTGCTTCTCTCATCGGGCTTTGCAGAGCCCTCAAACTTCCTCTTTTCACCAACCTCAATCTTGTTGGCATTTCTTCCCTTAATCATATCTTCCACAGACTTGCAGCCCAGATAGCTGCCTCCAGAGTAGGTGCCTGACGCACTGGCACCGCGTACTCCCATGGAAGTCCCTTTGCGTACTTGTCGATTTTCGTCAGCTCATCCAGAACAAGGCGCAAGGCAAACTCCATCTTCTCTGTGAAGTTGTTGGTATATTCATCAATTGACATGCTTCCTTTCTTCATGGTTAGAAACTGGTTCTCTTGCTCGAGCAGGTTTTGAGCTGAGCAGTACTTTCGTTTGAATTGTACCAGAAATTCTGTCCATGTCAGTTGCAGGGGCTTGTTGTGGCTTAAAGTCTTCCCCAAGGTATTCCACCAACGTACAGCGCCTCCTCAAAACTGACGCACTGCAAACGTGCTCTGTAGCTTCCCTCTGCAACCGCATGTCATGAAAGCTAACTCCATCTCCGAAATCCAATCCATGACCCCGATCGGATCCTCCTTTCCAGTGAAAGTCGATGGCTTGCAAGTCAGAAAATCCTTGTACTTGCATCCATTCCTCTCGACTTCGTCATCTTGGTTGTTTTGTTGAACTATTGGTGGGTTGTCTTGACCAATAGTTCCACTGTAGTCTCCTTCCTCAGTCTGCCCTTCGTTCAACTCGAGCTGTTCGATCTGAATAGTGGCTTCCTCTTGATTTTGCTAGAGCAAACATCTAGTTTCCTCCATTTGACGATCCAACATCGCTTGGATCATAACTTGCACTCCGGCCATCGTGACTGGCTCAGCAGTGGCTTCCATCACCGGTATTTGCTCAATCACTAGGGGTTGGTTTCTGTTCCCATTTGCATTCACGTTTCCGCTACGGGTTCTTGCCATCTTGATCAATACACCGAATAAGGTGAATCTAGATCTTAATTTAGGATTGACGTCTTAAATCATCCTTACCACCCCGAAACGTTTATATGCTATTTCTAATATCGTAGTTAAACGCTTAGAATCCTAAACACATAAGGTTTCCAGATCCGGTCGGCAACAGACCAAAGATCCGAACAAATAACAGCATATCAGGCACAAGCATTTAGCACATAAAAGCATATTAGGCACAATTCCTAAAATAATCTAGTGCTCACACCTCACAATCATCGCTTAGCATTCTAAGTTTAAGTCTAGAAATAAATCCATATTCCTAGTTCGCTTAAACTAATGCTCTGATACCAACTGTGACATCCCCATTTTCACGGCCAGAAAAGACCGATTTTGTTTATGCTTTATAAAAATCAGAGTACTTCTTTTAATAAAAATGTTGCGGAATTTGTTCCTCGAAAAACATGGTAAATACGTTATTAAAACATTTTCGAAGAAACGTATTTATTTCATTTTAAAACGTTTGGGATGTCATCGTTAATACAGAAACATAAGCATAAACAGAACTTACAATTATTTACACTAGTGATCTACATCTCTTTAAATCTCTCAGTGTAATGTCACTTCATATCAACACCTGTGATATAAATAAACTGAGTGGGTCAGGTTGGGAAACCTGGTGAGCACATAGGGTTTTCAACCCACAATAATATAGTTATTAATTTTAAACATCAAGCAATCAACCCAATTACCCATTCCCGTTATCCGCACATTACGTCCCTAAAACATCTAACACAAGGGACTTAGTCAAAGGACTATCATTGGGATGGAGTGTACCTGGTGAGCACACAGTTCACACATTTTGAATGAACACTTAGTTCGAATAAACACACAGTTCGAATAAACACCTACAGGTTGCGAGCCTGCTAGTGTTCCACTGAACTGTCTAGAATAGTCCGTGGTCGTCATCTAAACTCCGCTAGATGACTAGATCATCAAGAACAGCTATAACGAGGCCTCTCATTATTTTATTTTGTCACACAGCAACTATTACATCTACCCATGTTTTACCCAACACATTTTGTAGATATAAAATACATATACAGTTTAAATCATTGAAAACATGTATAAAACGTTCATCCAGCATAGATAGCAAGTATTCAGATAATATGCACACATAGCATGTAATTTATATAAAATACTTCATATCTATGTGTAAGCTGAAAGTAACTATGCACTCACCTGAGAAGGTGGTGACTCGGTACTCGGACAGCGCTTCGTTTACTTTAAAATAATTTCCTTTGATGAAACCTAGTATTATCACCACTAGATTTTAGTCTAATATTACCGTGACTAATTATTAGTCTTATTATTATTATTATTATTATTATTATTATTATTATATAAGCGTTTAAACAATACTTTCCAACTACTATGTACAGACAGGGGCCAGACATAAAACACCGGAGGGCAGGACCATTTTGGCGTATAGCACTTCTGAAATCCAACAACCCTATGCGGCCCTTTAAACCAGATTTCCCGTACCGCGAGTAGTTAAAAAATATTATAACGACACTTATATAAGTCATAATAATAGCATTACAAATTTATAATAACAATACTAATTTTAAATATAAATAATATTTAAAATAGGGTAAGCATAACTTACTTTCAAGGGGATTTTAGCTAGGAGTCGGGCTCTGCAGGGGCAGAACTTCGTCGTTGAATCTTTCTAAGAAAGATTCGTGCAGCGCTTCAGCGCTCACCTTACTATACTAAAACTACAGAAAGAGAAGTCGAATCACGAGGGACCGAAATACTCGGGGGATAAGGAGAGAAAGACACTTGAATCAAGAGAATGGTGCAAGAAATATGAGAGCCCAAGCCTCTTATTTATAGTAATTGAATTTACAAAAACTACCCTCCATAATTACTTAATGACCTTATAGTTATATAAACAACTAAACACCCCTTTATAATACTATTTTAAATAGATTTAACAATATTTGCATTAAACTAATATCGAAAGAACTCAACATTAGTCTTATAATGACCGCCTCGTCGATACCTTTCTAATGATATATACATATGTATATATATAAATATATATATATATATATATATATATATATATATATATATATATATATATATGTGTGTGTGTGTGTATGTATATATGATTTATACTTTATTTTAATACGTAAATATGCTATTATAATTTGTAACTCGTTCATACGAACTCTATTTTTGACATCATTTATATCCACGCGTAGGTGGAGACGTACTCTACAACTTTCGTTTAGACTCCGTTGGCTAATTTTGACTTTATTTTTAAAGTTATATTTTTAACAGGCCAGGATAGGATTGGTCCGTTAAAATCCTCATAACTTCTTCATCCGACATCCGTTTTCGCCCATCTTTTTCTCGTTACGCTACTCTCAACGAGATCTTCGATTCTCGTTTAGGTCGTGTTGGCTAAAAATCACTCGATCTAATATTCGAATTTCGGGTTGTACACTGCTAACTCGAAACTTCGAAAAATCATAACTTCTTCATACGAAGTCAGATTTGGGCGTTCATTTTATCGATGTTCTTAGTTTAACATATTCTACGTCTTTCGTTTAGATCGCTAAGGCTAAATCTCAATCTATCGTAAATTCACTATTTACGCTTCCCGGTACCGTGCCGGTTCTGACGCGAAAATTCAACGGGTCATAACTTCTTCGTTATAACTCGGATTTCGGCGTTCTTTATATGTACGGAAACCTTGTAACATACTCTACAACTTGGTTAAGATTATTTATTCTAAATAATATCTTGTCGAAAAGCCGTTTTCAACCCCTATTGACTCTAATTTGACTAGCTCGGATTTGCGGGCGTTACAATTATCTACCCGTTAGGATGATTACGTCTCGGAATCATCAACGAAACAGGGTTCTTATAATGACTCCATAAGTCATCTCTTCATCCTAGGTAATTATAACTTCTGTATTCCTTCAAGTTTATTTCTTAGACTCATTGACTGTAAGCAGTACTTAATCGTACACCTGCACTCTACCTCAGGTTAGACTCCAAATTATGACCTTTAAGTCACAATTCCGATCCTTACTGGATACGAACTTGAGATGAGTTCTTTTGTTACTATAATGGACTGATGTGTCATATTCTAATGACCTATCATCATATGTTGCAACTCTTAGACTTAGGTCTTTTAGAGTTAAATTCTAAAAAGACTATGCCTTCCTTCATGTTTTAATGTGATATAATCACACTTTAACATTTAGGCAATTCTGGCTACCAACTCTTTTAACAACAAGCGCGATACTTCTATTGATCGCTTTGATTTCAATCGTTTGGTGTAAGTCGGACGCTACATTAAACTTGGTTCTCTGAACCACGTAACCTACTCATCGTAGTCGGACTCAATGGGATATGACCACTAGGGTCGGGATAACAACAATCTTCTTAGTCATTACCGAAACAATGGTAACGACATACTTGAATAAAACGAAATCAATTACTAGCTTCTTGGTAACCTTGTGACTTTCCCTGATCCAAGTGTGAGTCCTGTGCTTCCGGTAGTATAGGCCTCTACTACCATTCACACCTACTCATACTAGTCCCAAGTATTGTCCCGCAGTTTTTCCAAGTTATCATACAAGAAAACCACACAACAACTTAACACATCAGATAACAAAACAAATGTTTTATATTATTTCTTGAAACGATTACATAGGTGTTCAAGTTCACCCTAGATTCTGCTTGTAATAGGCTACATCATATGACACTATCTATATGGCTTCTTCATAGTTTGATCTCTATATATCCATCCTTACTCCTGATTCCTTGCATCGTCAGCTGCTTCGTTAAGGATCATTTGAAATGCTCTTGCCTTTGGTTTTGGCGGCACATTTGGCTTTGTAGCCCCTTCTCTCCTTGGGCAATCTTGCTTGAAGTGCCCTTCCTCGTTACATTCGTAACACACCCTTTTGTTGAATTTACACTCGTTGGCATAATGCCCAAGCTTCCCACACTTGAAACAAGTCAACTCCTCACCATATTTTCCAGAGTGTTTCTTTTTGCTCTTCTCGCACCATCTTTCTTCGCTCCCTCCTATAAACTTCCTGGTACTGGTCTTGCTTCTCTCATCGGGCTTTGCAGACCCCTCAAACTTCCTCTTTTCACCAACCTCAATCTTGTTGGCATTTCTTCCCTTAATCATATCTTCCACAGACTTGCAGCCCAGATAGCTGCCTCCAGAGTAGGTGCCTGACGCACTGGCACCGCGTACTCCCATGGAAGTCCCTTTGCGTACTTGTCGATTTTCGTCAGCTCATCCGGAACAAGGCGCAAGGCAAACTCCATCTTCTCTGTGAAGTTGTTGGTATATTCATCAATTGACATGCTTCCCTTCTTTAGGGTTAGAAACTGGTTCTCTAGCTCGAGCAGGTTTTGAGCTGAGCAGTACTTTCGTTTGAATTGTACCAGAAATTCTGCCCATGTCAGTTGCAGGGGCTTGTTGTGGCTTAAAGTCTTCCCCAAGGTATTCCACCAACGTACAGCGCCTCCTCGAAACTGACGCACTGCAAACGTGCTCTGTAGCTTCCCTCTGCAACCGCATGTCATGAAAGCTAACTCCATCTCCGAAATCCAATCCATGACCCCGATCGGATCCTCCTTTCCAGTGAAAGTCGATGGCTTGCAAGTCAGAAAATCCTTGTACTTGCATCCATTCCTCTCGACTTCGTCATCTTGGTTGTTTTGTTGAACTATTGGTGGGTTGTCTTGACCAATAGTTCCACTGTAGTCTCCTTCCTCAGTCTGCCCTTCGTTCAACTCGAGCTGTTCGATCTGAATAGTGGCTTCCTCTTGATTTTGCTAGAGCAAACATCTAGTTTCCTCCATTTGACGATCCAACATCGCTTGGATCATAACTTGCACTCCGGCCATCGTGACTGGCTCAGCAGTGGCTTCCATCACCGGTATTTGCTCAATCACTAGGGGTTGGTTTCTGTTCCCATTTGCATTCACGTTTCCGCTACGGGTTCTTGCCATCTTGATCAATACACCGAATAAGGTGAATCTAGATCCTAATTTAGGATTGACGTCTTAAATCATCCTTACCACCCCGAAACGTTTATATGCTATTTCTAATATCGTAGTTAAACGCTTAGAATCCTAAACACATAAGGTTTCCAGATCCGGTCGGCAACAGACCAAAGATCCGAACAAATAACAGCATATCAGGCACAAGCATTTAGCACATAAAAGCATATTAGGCACAATTCCTAAAATAATCTAGTGCTCACACCTCACAATCATCGCTTAGCATTCTAAGTTTAAGTCTAGAAATAAATCCATATTCCTAGTTCGCTTAAACTAATGCTCTGATACCAACTGTGACATCCCCATTTTCACGGCCAGAAAAGACCGATTTTGTTTATGCTTTATAAAAATCAGAGTACTTCTTTTAATAAAAATGTTGCGGAATTTGTTCCTAGAAAAACATGGTAAATACGTTATTAAAACATTTTCGAAGAAACGTATTTATTTCATTTTAAAACGTTTGGGATGTCATCGTTAATACAGAAACATAAGCATAAACAGAACTTACAATTATTTACACTAGTGATCTACATCTCTTTAAATCTCTCAGTGTAATGTCACTTCATATCAACACCTGTGATATAAATAAACTGAGTGGGTCAGGTTGGGAAACCTGGTGAGCACATAGGGTTTTCAACCCACAATAATATAGTTATTAATTTTAAACATCAAGCAATCAACCCAATTACCCATTCCCGTTATCCTCACATTACGTCCCTAAAACATCTAACACAAGGGACTTAGTCAAAGGACTATCATTGGGATGGAGTGTACCTGGTGAGCACACAGTTCACACATTTCGAATGAACACTTAGTTCGAATAAACACACAGTTCGAATAAACACCTACAGGTTGCGAGCCTGCTAGTGTTCCACTGAACTGTCTAGAATAGTCCGTGGTCATCATCTAAACTCCGCTAGATGACTAGATCATCAAGAACAGCTATAACGAGGCCTCTCATTATTTTATTTTGTCACACAACAACTATTACATCTACCCATGTTTTACCCAACACATTTTGTAGATATAAAATACATATACAGTTTAAATCATTGAAAACATGTATAAAACGTTCATCCAGCATAGATAGCAAGTATTCAGATAATATGCACACATAGCATGTAATTTATATAAAATACTTCATATCTATGTGTAAGCTGAAAGTAACTATGCACTCACCTGAGAAGGTGGTGACTCGGTACTCGGACAGCGCTTCGTTTACTTTAAAATAATTTCCTTTGATGAAACCTAGTATTATCACCACTAGATTTTAGTCTAATATTACCGTGACTAATTATTAGTCTTATTATTATTATTATTATTATTATTATTATTATTATTATTATTATATAAGCGTTTAAACAATACTTTCCAACTACTATGTACAGACAGGGGCCAGACATAAAACACCGGAGGGCAGGACCATTTTGGCGTATAGCACTTCTGAAATCCAACAACCCTATGCGGCCCTTTAAACCAGATTTCCCGTACCGCGAGTAGTTAAAAAATATTATAACGACACTTATATAAGTCATAATAATAGCATTACAAATTTATAATAACAATACTAATTTTAAATATAAATAATATTTAAAATAGGGTAAGCATAACTTACTTTCAAGGGGATTTTAGCTAGGAGTCGGGCTCTGCAGGGGCAGAACTTCGTCGTTGAATCTTTCTAAGAAAGATTCGTGCAGCGCTTCAGCGCTCACCTTACTATACTAAAACTACAGAAAGAGAAGTCGAATCACGAGGGACCGAAATACTCGGGGGATAAGGAGAGAAAGACACTTGAATCAAGAGAATGGTGCAAGAAATATGAGAGCCCAAGCCTCTTATTTATAGTAATTGAATTTACAAAAACTACCCTCCATAATTACTTAATGACCTTATAGTTATATAAACAACTAAACACCCCTTTATAATACTATTTTAAATAGATTTAACAATATTTGCATTAAACTAATATCGAAAGAACACAACATTAGTCTTATAATGACCGCCTCGTCGATACCTTTCTAATGATATATACATATGTATATATATATATATATATATATATATATATATATATATATATGTGTGTGTGTGTGTGTGTGTGTATGTATATATGATTTATACTTTATTTTAATACGTAAATATGCTATTATAATTTGTAACTCGTTCATACGAACTCTATTTTTGACGTCATTTATATCCACGCGTAGGTGGAGACGTACTCTACAACTTTCGTTTAGACTCCGTTGGCTAATTTTGACTTTATTTTTAAAGTTATATTTTTAACAGGCCAGGATAGGATTGGTCCGTTAAAATCCTCATAACTTCTTCATCCGACATCCGTTTTTGCCCATCTTTTTCTCGTTACGCTACTCTCAACGAGATCTTCGATTCTCGTTTAGGTCGTGTTGGCTAAAAATCACTCGATCTAATATTCAAATTTCGGGTTGTACACTGCTAACTCGAAACTTCGAAAAATCATAACTTCTTCATACGAAGTCAGATTTGGGCGTTCGTTTTATCGATGTTCTTAGTTTAACATATTCTACGACTTTCGTTTAGATCGCTAAGGCTAAATCTCAATCTATCGTAAATTCACTATTTACGCTTCCCGGTACCGTGCCGGTTCTGACGCGAAAATTCAACGGGTCATAACTTCTTCGTTATAACTCGGATTTCGGCGTTCTTTATATGTACGGAAACCTTGTAACATACTCTACAACTTGGTTAAGATTATTTATTCTAAATAATATCTTGTCGAAAAGCCGTTTTCAACCCCTATTGACTCTAATTTGACTAGCTCGGATTTGCGGGCGTTACAATTATCTACCCGTTAGGATGATTACGTCCCGGAATCATCAACGAAACAGGGTTCTTATAATGACTCCATAAGTCATCTCTTCATCCAAGGTAATTATAACTTCTGTATTCCTTCAAGTTTATTTCTTAGACTCATTGACTGTAAGCAGTACTTAATCGTACACCTGCACTCTACCTCAGGTTAGACTCCAAATTATGACCTTTAAGTCACAATTCCGATCCTTACTGGATACGAACTTGAGATGAGTTCTTTTGTTACTATAATGGACTGATGTGTCATATTCTAATGACCTATCATCATATGTTGCAACTCTTAGACTTAGGTCTTTTAGAGTTAAATTCTAAAAAGACTATGCCTTCCTTCATGTTTTAATGTGATATAATCACACTTTAACATTTAGGCAATTCTGGCTACCAACTCTTTTAACAACGAGCGCGATACTTCTATTGATCGCTTTGATTTCAATCGTTTGGTGTAAGTCGGACGCTACATTAAACTTGGTTCTCTGAACCACGTAACCTACTCATCGTAGTCGGACTCAATGGGATATGACCACTAGGGTCGGGATAACAACAATTTTCTTAGTCATTACCGAAACAATGGTAACGACATACTTGAATAAAACGAAATCAATTACTAGCTTCTTGGTAACCTTGTGACTTTCCCTGATCCAAGTGTGAGTCCTGTGCTTCCGGTAGTATAGGCCTCTACTACCATTCACACCTACTCATACTAGTCCCAAGTATTGTCCCGCAGTTTTTCCAAGTTATCATACAAGAAAACCACACAACAACTTAACACATCAGATAACAAAACAAAGGTTTTATACTATTTCTTGAAACGATTACATAGGTGTTCAAGTTCACCCTAGATTATGCTTGTAATAGGCTACATCATATGACACTATCCATATGGCTTCTTCATAATTTGATCTCTATATATCTATCCTTACTCCTGATTCCTTGCATCGTCAGCTGCTTCGTTAAGGATCATTTGAAATGCTCTTGCCTTTGGTTTTGGCGGCACATTTGGCTTTGTAGCCCCTTCTCTCCTTGGGCAATCTTGCTTGAAGTGCCCTTCCTCGTAACATTCGTAACACACCCTTTTGTTGAATTTACACTCGTTGGCATAATGCCCAAGCTTCCCACACTTGAAACAAGTCAACTCCTCACCACATTTTCTAGAGTGTTTCGTTTTGCTCTTCTCGCACCATCTTTCTTCGCTCCCTCCTATAAACTTCCTGGTACTGGTCTTGCTTCTCTCATCGGGCTTTGCAGACCCCTCAAACTTCCTCTTTTCACCAACCTCAATCTTGTTGGCATTTCTTCCCTTAATCATATCTTCCACAGACTTGCAGCCCAGATAGCTGCCTCCAGAGTAGGTGCCTGACGCACTGGCACCGCGTACTCCCATGGAAGTCCCTTTGCGTACTTGTCGATTTTCGTCAGCTCATCCAGAACAAGGCGCAAGGCAAACTCCATCTTCTCTGTGAAGTTGTTGGTATATTCATCAATTGACATGCTTCCCTTCTTTAGGGTTAGAAACTGGTTCTCTAGCTCGAGCAGGTTTTGAGCTGAGCAGTACTTTCGTTTGAATTGTACCAGAAATTCTGCCCATGTCAGTTGCAGGGGCTTGTTGTGGCTTAAAGTCTTCCCCAAGGTATTCCACCAACGTACAGCGCCTCCTCGAAACTGACGCACTGCAAACGTGCTCTGTAGCTTCCCTCTGCAACCGCATGTCATGAAAGCTAACTCCATCTCCGAAATCCAATCCATGACCCCGATCGGATCCTCCTTTCCAGTGAAAGTCGATGGCTTGCAAGTCAGAAAATCCTTGTACTTGCATCCATTCCTCTCGACTTCGTCATCTTGGTTGTTTTGTTGAACTATTGGTGGGTTGTCTTGACCAATAGTTCCACTGTAGTCTCCTTCCTCAGTCTGCCCTTCGTTCAACTCGAGCTGTTCGATCTGAATAGTGGCTTCCTCTTGATTTTGCTAGAGCAAACATCTAGTTTCCTCCATTTGACGATCCAACATCGCTTGGATCATAACTTGCACTTCGGCCATCGTGACTGGCTCAGCAGTGGCTTCCATCACCGGTATTTGCTCAATCACTAGGGGTTGGTTTCTGTTCCCATTTGCATTCACGTTTCCGCTACGGGTTCTTGCCATCTTGATCAATACACCGAATAAGGTGAATCTAGATCTTAATTTAGGATTGACGTCTTAAATCATCCTTACCACCCCGAAACGTTTATATGCTATTTCTAATATCGTAGTTAAACGCTTAGAATCCTAAACACATAAGGTTTCCAGATCCGGTCGGCAACAGACCAAAGATCCGAACAAATAACAGCATATCAGGCACAAGCATTTAGCACATAAAAGCATTTTAGGCACAATTCCTAAAATAATCTAGTGCTCACACCTCACAATCATCGCTTAGCATTCTAAGTTTAAGTCTAGAAATAAATCCATATTCCTAGTTCGCTTAAACTAATGCTCTGATACCAACTGTGACATCCCCATTTTCACGGCCAGAAAAGACCGATTTTGTTTATGCTTTATAAAAATCAGAGTACTTCTTTTAATAAAAATGTTTCGGAATTTGTTCCTAGAAAAACATGGTAAATACGTTATTAAAACATTTTCGAAGAAACGTATTTATTTCATTTTAAAACGTTTGGGATGTCGTCGTTAATACAGAAACATAAGCATAAATAGAACTTACAATTATTTACACTAGTGATCTACATCTCTTTACATCTTTCAGTGTAATGTCACTTCATATCAACACCTGTGATATAAATAAACTGAGTGGGTCAGGTTGGGAAACCTGGTGAGCACATAGGGTTTTCAACCCACAATAATATAGTTATTAATTTTAAACATCAAGCAATCAACCCAATTACCCATTCCCGTTATCCGCACATTACGTCCCTAAAACATCTAACACAAGGGACTTAGTCAAAGGACTATCATTGGGATGGAGTGTACCTAGTGAGCACACAGTTCACACAGTTCGAATGAACACATAGTTCGAATAAACACACAGTTCGAATAAACACCTACAGGTTGCGAGCCTGCTAGTGTTCCACTGGACTGTCTAGAATAGTCTGTGGTCGTCGTCTATACTCCGCTAGATGACTAGATCATCAAGAACAGCTATAACGAGGCCTCTCATTATTTTATTTTGTCACACAGCAACTATTACATCTACCCATGTTTTACTCAACACATTTTGTAGATATAAAATACATATACAGTTTAAATCATTGAAAACATGTATAAAACGTTCATCCAGCATAGATAGCAAGTATTCAGATAATATGCGCACATAGCACATAATTTATATAAAATACTTCATATCTATGTGTAAGCTGAAAGTAACTATGCACTCACCTGAGAAGGTGGTGACTCGGTACTCGGACAGCGCTTCGTTTACTTTAAAATAATTTCCTTTGACGAAACCTAGTATTATCACCACTAGATTTTAGTCTAATATTACCGTGACTAATTATTAGTCTTATTATTATTATTATTATTATTATTATTATTATTATTATTATTATTATTATTATTATATAAGCGTTTAAACAATACTTTCCAACTACTATGTACAGACAGGGCCAGACATAAAACACCGGAGGGCAGGACCATTTTGGCGTATAGCACTTCTGAAATCCAACAACCCTATGCGGCCCTTTAAACCAGATTCTCCGTACCGCGAGTAGTTAAAAAGATATTATAACGGCACTTATATAAGTCATAGTAATAGCTCAAATATTTATTATAAATTTATAATAACAATACTAATTTTAAATATAAACTATATTTAAAATAGCGTAAGCATAACTTACTTTCAAGGGGATTTTAGCTAGGAGTCGGGCTCTGCAGGGGCAGAACTTCGTCGCTGGATCTTTCCGTACATATAAAGAAATCGAATCATGAGGAACCGAAATGCTCGGGGGATAAGGAGAGAAAGACTCTTGAATCAAGAGAATGGTGCAAGAAATATGAGAGCCCAAGTCTCTTATTTATAGTAATTGAATTTACAAAAACTACCCTCCATAATTACTTAATGACCTTATAGTTATATAAACAACTAAACACCCATTTATAATACTATTTTAAATAGATTTAACGATATTTGCACTAAACTAATATCGAAAGAACTCAACATTAGTCTTATAATAACCGCCTCGTGGATACCTTTCTAATGATATATACATATGTATATATATGTGTATGTATATATGATTTATACTTTATTTTAATACGTAAATATATTATTATAATTTGTAACTCGTTCATACAAACTCCATTTTTGACGTTATTTATATCCACGCGTAGGTGGAGACGTACTCTACAACTTTCGTTTAGACTCCATCGGCTAATTTTGACTTTATTTTTAAAGTTATATTTTTAACAGGCCGGGACAGGATTGGTCCGTTAAAATCCTCATAACTTCTTCATCCGACATCCATTTTTATCCATCTTTTTCTCGTTACGCTACTCTTAACGAGATCTTCGATTCTCGTTTAGGTTGTGTCGGCTAAAAATCACTCGATCTAATATTCGAATTTCGGGTTGTACACTGCTAACTCGAAACTTCGAAAAATGATAACTTCTTCATACGAAGTCAGATTTGGGCATTTTTTTTATCGATGTTCTTAGTTTAACATATTCTATGACTTTCATTTAGATCGCTAAGGCTAAATCTCACTCTATCGTAAATTCACTATTTACGCTTCCCGATACCGTGCCGGTTCTGACGCGAAACTTCAACGGGTCATAACTTCTTCGTTATAACTCGGATTTCGGCGTTCTTTATATGTACGGAAACCTTGTAACATACTCTAAAACTTGGTTAAGATTATTTATTCTAAATAATCTTTTGTCGAAAAGTCGTTTTCGACCCCTATTGCCTCTAATTTGACTAGCCCGGATTTGCGGGCGTTACAATATTCATAAGTGAATATATCATCTAATATTCACAAGTGAATATACCATGTAATGTTCAAATGTGATATACCATGTAATATTCAGATATGAAAATATTATCTAATATTCATAAGTGAATATACCATCTAATATTCACAAGTGGATATACTATCTAATATTTGATGGGTTTTGGTCATAAGACATCCTATGTGCTCATACAAACCCTAAAGCTTGGATCTAGGTTTCTCTATTGTACATACTTTGAATCCAAGACTTTGAACCCTAATACTAGCATATGGAAATCAGAATTCACATGTAAATAGGTTTAAGAACATACCTTGATTGTTATGTAGCAATAACAATCCAATTCCTCCTTGAATTGACCTTGGAAAGCAAAGAGTCACAAGTGTCACTCCTCTAATGGCTTACAAACACCATAAGCAAGTGGAGAAGGTATAAGGAGAGAGGAGGGAGGTTAGAATTCGTATTTGGCACCTCTTGGGAAGGGATACCCGAATTCATGACCTTGGGGTTGTTTATATAGGTGTAGAGATAGGGTTTCAGTCATTATCCTTATCTAGTTGATTATCCATTAAGCAACCAATAAGATAATCCTTGAATCCTTATCATACTCGAATTCTAAGGCTTTCCAACCTTAAATTCGTTCACCATACTTATAAGATAATTCTTACCTTATTTTGTAACTATCACATAATTACAATTCAGCCCCTTTAGTTTAATTAATTACACTTGATCACAAAATTAATTCTCAATTAATTATTGACCAATATTAATTAAACAAATATGATTTCTCCTTTAATATATTATCCTTATAACATATTAATAAATCATATTATCCTCTCTTTCTATTTATTTCTCCAATCAAGTTGCTTTGGTGAAGGCAACCCAAAAGGACCATGCACCATCGGGTCAAGTACATACCAAAATAGTTATGGACTTAGACACTAATCCAACAGTCTCCGACTTGGATAAGTCTAATAACTATTCTGCGTATGACTTCGGATCCCGATCTGCAATCGTAGCTTTCCAAAGCCGCTGTCAACTCTGATCATATCAAATACGCGTGTCCTTAGATAAGGGATCAAATATTCCTCCATTCTAGATATCATATGAGATATGATTTCTAATCATTCTCTTTGTACTACTTCTCGATTTCTGATTTATGACGACTGACTAATTGAACAAATCAAATTAGCCCTAGCCCGGCCGAGCATTTACGTTTGTCATCACTAAACCATCGAGGGGCCCAAAGATATCGCTTTTATCCTACTTTGAATAAAAGGAACGGATAAACTTTGATACAATGCTCGCTTGCACTCACGCACCGAATCACACACAACAATATGTTTTATAACACCAAGTTATTGGTGCGTTTACATATTATCAATGTGCAACCGATTCGCAAGATACAACTCACACATCTCGGTTTCAAGAATATAAGATGTTATCGTCTCACCAATCACTCGTGATACAATTCATGGAGTGATCCAAGTGAGCGTGGGTTTAATCCAATGCTCAAATCACATTCATAAGCACTCATGAACGTTGCAGCAAACATTTGCTTATGTCTAATACTCTTTTAGACAATCCACACACCAATTCACGACAGTCTTCATTCATACCTACTTCCAACATATGAACGACTGTGGCCCGTTTGAATAATTCGATTATTCTTAATAAATTCAATTATTCTGGAAGTCAAAACATGCAAAGTGAAACACAAGAATAATACTAATCCCATATGGCCTCAAACCTTTGAGTATAAATAAAACACCTTTTATTTATCACCATATTGATTACTCATTATTTGTCGTTTCGGGTAATCAACTTCTTACTTGAATTCCAACACTTGTCTCATGCTCCTAGCATGCACACAATGTTTACCTATGGTTCTTACTTTGTGAAATAGATCACATTGAACACATTTCCAATCCTCCAAATCACAACTCCAAATCCGTTTTTCATAAGTCAAAGAATATCAAATTCTTGCTACTTATAGAATATGCTAGATTCTAACATTCTTTGCAACTATCCTTTCGTAATGTCACTGCACCAAAGTCACAAAGACTATTGCCAATGATATTACAAAGTCTTCTATCGGAGATTGTTACAAGACAATTCCATAGACGTGATGTCTCTCTCTCAAAGTACATTCTTTGAACATCCTTTTGCATAGAAGTCTCTAATCTAATCATAGATTTCTCAATATTCAATTCCCAATATGGATACACTTCCATATGTTCCATATGACAACTCATTCTTAATAGAATCTTATCTATGATGTCGATATGGTCCATCCAATATGGTAACATTTCCATATTTTCCAATACTATACTTCCAACTACTCACAAGCGACCAATCCTCGTCGAACTTGGATTGTCCTTTGATAGTTGTTTAATTATTTTAGTCTAAACCGATTCTTGTCCTTTTTCCCTCTAAATGTGCTCGACATTTGGAAAATTTTAGAATGGTCAAACATTAAAGCATTTGCAATCGATCCTATACCCGAAGCGTATGGGACACGACGCATAATGTTTTATTTGCTATGTTCTCAAAATTCGAATTGTGAAAAGGGATGCCGTAATCATAATCGAAATTTTAAGAACACACTTTGTACCTTTGACTAATTTTATTAACATTTCTCAACCTAAACCTTTAGATCTGAAATGAAGCATAATATTCTCTCCCTTAATTATAGCAAAACAACTCTTCAATTATTGCAACTTTGCAAAGTATGACTCTTGTTTTCTATAATTAATATTGCTAATCTTGCAATACTTTCCTTAATAATCATAAAATCATAACTTTTATGCTCCCACTATCTTGATGATTATTATAAAACATAACACTTATGCTCCCACTAGCTTCGACATGTATTCATAAACATCTTAACTTTCAGAAACAATGCTTATTGAATTTCTTAAGTTCATGTTTCTAATACTTAGTGCTTTGATAATCTTTTATCAAGGATTCTTTATACACCTTTGCCTTCGATAGTTCATATGTGTGTCTAAACAATTAAGACTAATTGCCAAACCTCACAATTCAAATTATGGAAAGGGATGCCGTAACCATAATTGAATTCGAGAATGCAATTTCACTATCTTCTTAAAATCTTTCTTAGTGAAAGCATTTCCTCACAATCATTTTCATGAAGGAGGAAATCTTATGACACTTAGATTTTAAACGGTGTAAATGTTCCTATCCATGTGAATTTGTCAAAACCAACGTTTACGACAAATTCAAACTCATATGGATCGAACTTTCTTAATCTTGATTTCTTGCCTCATGGTATCACAGCTGCCCACCACGTCTTCAAAGTAGTTAAGCATCTCACCCTTTCTTATCAATGTACCTTTCATTGATTAAGGTGCCTTGCCTTTTATGCATTCAAGATGAGAACTCATAGAACTCATATGCATAATTAACTCAATTGGAACAGCACATAATCAAAATAATGTCAATACGATAGGTTGTCAACCTCACCTCGTGTGCTAGTGATGATTGGTAAGGTTTATTTGATTTGTTCTTGAAACCTTTCAAGACCATTAGGACTCCCACTGACTCCTTGACATATATGATTCTCTTGTCAAAACATTTCTTGACAAACAAATATTCAAGAGTTAGTGTAGCTTTTATCAAAACACTTCATAAATTGGTCCAAGTTGGTCTTTGTCTTATTCAAGACATCACAATCTTACCACATTTAATGAAAGTTACAAACCTTCTTAATACTTATCACTCAATGTCACAATCTTTAAGACTTGTTATTGGAACGAAGTATGATTGACTTATTGATTTAACCATTTCTTCAATTCTTGATTCCTCTTCTTAGACATTCAATTGTACTAAGACTCACTTAGAGGATCAATTGAGATATGGTTCTTAATCATTAAGATCTATCATAAAGCATAAAAGCTACTCTCCCATCTTCTTAGAATGGAGAAACTTTTATCTTTCTGCCTATATGATTCTTCTTATTCGTTCTACTATTGATCTAAACCCTTTAATCAATTTAGAATTACACTTAATCTTGTAAGTATAATCATATTTACTAAGTCTTTTTAGTAAATCATGACGATTATCTTTGTTATTCTTATGGTGAACTTGATCAACAAGCAACTTTGTGTACTCGATCTTCTAGTCCTTCACTTGACACTTTGTCAACGAATTGGTCTAATTTCCAAATATGAAATTTCTCATTCATCGTGCATCCATGTTGCATGATTCCAAGTTTCTGTCCAATTGAAACTTGGGCGATGAGAAACTCTCCCTATTTGGTAAATTCTCGACTTTTCCATAAACACCATAAATAAGAATCATATCCATTTGTTGTAGAAATATGCAAACACCAATTTTCATAACGATTTCATTGCAAGGAAATAAACAAATAAATAAATAAGTCAAACGAAAATTTATTTTATTTATAAAAGCAGCGGAAAACATTTGTCCTTACAATGCAAAATCCATTGAAAACTATGTATTTCAAAAGAAAATTTTCTAACAACTCTATCATAACTTTCTAAGATCAAAATCTAATCTTCAAGTCCATGCGATCAAGATCCATTCCTTGTGATTAGATTCATCTTGCTCTTTCACCAAGCTTCCTTTCTTTTCACCGATCCTGTAAAACATTCAAATGCAATCTTATTACATTATGTATTAAGAATTAATGAATAGGAACTTAATGGAGTTAGATAGTGGATTTTACCTGAAGCGCAGCCATACTCTTTGACTCTCCCAGCTTCTGGACTCTTCAGGCTTTTTGGGCAGACTTGTATCCAACGCCCTTTCTTTTGGCAGCAAACGCAGGTCGGTTCTCCTAGAACGTCCTCGGAAGTATGGTCGGTTGACTCTCCCAACAAATACGCTCCATTGCTTCGCCAAATCATTTCTGATTCAGTAGCAATGAGCATGTAAGTTAGGTCAATGAGGTTGTCATCATGATTCATCATATAATACTTTCTTTTGAACTCATTATATGATTCTGGAAGTGACTGCAAAACCCAATTCACAGCCAACTCATTCGGGAATGACACACCCAACATTTTCAACCTATCAATGTGTGATTTCATTCCTAGAACGTGGGCACACACGGGTTTACCATCTTCATGTTTCATTTCCAATAGGGCTTTAGTGATATTGAACCTTTCAATTCTTCGATCTTGTGGGTTGGGGAGAACTATAGGAGGAGGAAGAGGAAGTGAAGCATGATTTCTTGTTCCTCGATTGAATCGTGGAATACCATCTTCATGTGGAATGCTTGTTCCACGGGATTTGGGAAGACCATAGTTGTCGAACTTTGACATCTACAAAACGGGAGAAAAAACAAATTCAAGTTAGTTGATAGATTGAGTCCTTGGTAGATCACCCAAATGAAATTCCAAGGTTAGGACCCAACACAATACGCTACAACCTAGAAAAGGGATGCCGTAATCTAGTTGCAGAATATTTGAAGGTAAGTGAATGACGATTCACTAATTTCCACCATGAAAAACGAAAAAGAAATTTAAGTTTTAAATCTATGAAAACTCCTAGATCCTTTGAGATACATTGAACTTTCAATGGCATGTTTATATCTCGATATGCCCCTCTTGTTTGTGACTAGGATGCCGAGGATCACAAAGCAGGTGTGAATAACCATGCAAACTACATGGTGCCCTCACATGTTACAGTCACCTATTCGATGTGCCGGTAAACCACACACGCTCCACCGAACTATGACAAACATTGAGTCACCCTTTGCTACCTTTGCTTAGACCCATTTAGTGTGCCGGTTAACCACACACGCTCCACTAACGTCTTCGCAAGGGCACAAAGTGTAATTTCATGGAATTGCATCAATTCACTTTTGCCTAAGTAACTAAGATTGGGAATTTTATAAAACATTTAGTTACTTGATAATTCATTATACTTATAATGGAAGGTTTCGTCCTATCCTACCCGTTCGGCTAACGACCCTCCACTAGTCAAGAGTGCGGTGGGTAAGAGTGGATATCCATTCAATCGCCATTTTATAGGCAATTTCCTTAAACACCCCTTATAGACCAGCTTCGTGAATGAGGCCTACTAACGGTAAGACTGACTTTTAGTTATACATATATATAATGTTAGACTTTTAATGTTATATATAGTATAGGGTGTATTTTATAACTTTTAAAATACTATGTGGTTAACTTTAACAATTACACTTTTAATTCTATTAAATGGTTAACCTAAACTTTAATGGATTCATTAAATCTCTTTTAATTATACACCTTAATTAATTAATAAAACCATAAGGGTGTGATTTGAACCTTTTCAAAATTACTTAGATGTTTTAGAATTTAACATTCCTAATTAAACTTTTAATCAACTTTTAAATTCCAAAACTTGAGGGCAAGTTTTGAAACATTTCAAACCATAAGGATTTAGAATTTAAATATGCATCAAAATTAAACTATTTAAATCAAAATTTAAATTCCAAAACTTGAGGGCAAGTTTTGAAACCTTTTTCAAAACATTAAGGTTTCAACTATTTAAATTTCAAAACAACAAAACTTCTGGGGTTCAAATTTAAACTATAAAACCTAAAGGGCCAAATATGAAACTTTTCACAACAACAAGGATCAAATAACAAATAATTCAAATTAACATTTAATCACATAATTATCCATATTTGATGATTTCTTGCAAAATAATTTATCAATTTACTTAAAATAATTAATCAATTATCTTATAAGGAAACAATTATCTTATTAATTGATAAATATCTTCAATTAGATTAAAAATATAGTCAAATATATCATATAATCGGATTAATATTAATCTAACATGATAAGGTAATTATCCCAATGCAAAAACAGCAAGAAATCCCGAGATAAGCACTGTCTGACGCACCGACTCGCCGAGTCACCCTCTGGAACTCGCCGAGTAGGGCTGACTCGCCGAGTCCAAGAGTGACTCGCCGAGTCAGGTCGAAGAGTGAGGCCAAAACACGATTTTCAGTTACATCAAGCATCAATACAATAGAAACCAATCAAGGCTCTGATACCACTGATGGGTTTTGGTCATAAGACATCCTATGTGCTCATACAAACCCTAAAGCTTGGATCTAGGTTTCTCTATTGTACATACTTTGAATCCAAGACTTTGAACCCTAATACTAGCATATGGAAATCAGAATTCACATGTAAATAGGTTTAAGAACATACCTTGATTGTTATGTAGCAATAACAATCCAATTCCTCCTTGAATTGACCTTGGAAAGCAAAGAGTCACAAGTGTCACTCCTCTAATGGCTTACAAACACCATAAGCAAGTGGAGAAGGTATAAGGAGAGAGGAGGGAGGTTAGAATTCGTATTTGGCACCTCTTGGGAAGGGATACCCGAATTCATGACCTTGGGGTTGTTTATATAGGTGTAGAGATAGGGTTTCAGTCATTATCCTTATCTAGTTGATTATCCATTAAGCAACCAATAAGATAATCCTTGAATCCTTATCATACTCGAATTCTAAGGCTTTCCAACCTTAAATTCGTTCACCATACTTATAAGATAATTCTTACCTTATTTTGTAACTATCACATAATTACAATTCAGCCCCTCTAGTTTAATTAATTACACTTGATCACAAAATTAATTCTCAATTAATTATTGACCAATATTAATTAAACAAATATGATTTCTCCTTTAATATATTATCCTTATAACATATTAATAAATCATATTATCTTCTCTTTCTATTTATTTCTCCAATCAAGTTGCTTTGGTGAAGGCAACCCAAAAGGACCATGCACCATCGGGTCAAGTACATACCAAAATAGTTATGGACTTAGACACTAATCCAACAATATTCACAAGTGAAATATTAAAACACAAAACAAATATGCAAGTCTGTATGTTATTCATATGTGAATAACATATATAAAATTATATATATTTCTGAAAACACCTTGTAATATTCATATATAAATATACTGTAAAATATTCACATATGAATATACCAACTATTATTTATAAGTGAATATACGATCTAATATTCACAAGTGAATATCTCTGTACTATTCTTATGTGATATACCATGTAATACTATATAATATTCACATATGAAAATATCGTCTAATATTCATAAGTGAATATATCATCTAACATTCACAAGTGAATATACTATGTAATATTCACAAGTGAATGCATCGTCTAATATTTAAATATTCATGTACTATGTTTATTATATGTTATATTCACATATGAATGATACTAAACTGTAAAAAAAGTTAATCATACTTTTTATTCATAAGTGAATAACGATGTACTGTAGTAAAAAACTAATTCATTTTTATTCACTTATGAATAACGAAAACTGAAACTATAAAAAAAAAATTTATTTTATCTTAAAACTATATCAATATAGATCTCTATTTATAGAGAATAAAAAATTATGAATTTTGATATATTTAAAATTATTTTTCGATAAAAATAATTCCTTAAAAATAAAAAAATAAAAAATCTATGTTTTTGTACATATTAAAGTAATGATTCGCATAGTTTAAGGAAACATGTTTTGTAAACATATGTGCATTTCTTTCCCATTTTCGTCGTTACGTTGGAGACTTTTGTGACAAATAAATGATTGGCTGAGAATGATTCCCCATTCTTAACCTTTTTTTTATTCTCAATTGAACCTCCTATATATATATATATATATATATATATATATATATATATATATATATATATATATATATATATATATATATATATATATATATATATAGAGGGTGAGGTTCAATAGAGAACCATAATTAACCAAGGAACCAATTTTTTTTCAACTTTTAGAACTTATTTTGTATTAAAAAAAACTAAAAATACAGAAATTCATAATTTTTTTATTCTTTTTCCAATAATATAAAATTCGAATTTTTTTTACGTCAAATTCACAATATGAATCTTCGAAAATTCACAACGTGAATCCGGATTCACCGAAAAATATTTTTCATATTCACAATGTTAATATATGAATTTAGATATTTTAGATTTTTTTTTCGTTAAAAAATAAATTCTATAAATTGAAAAAAAGATTTGGTTCTTTAAAGAAGCCATAATTATCGTTTTCTATTGAACTTTTTCGTGTATATATATATATATATATATATATATATATATATATATATATATATATATATATATATATATATATATATATATATATATTATCATTAATATTATGCAATAAAAGACGTCTTCAAAATCTTTTTTATAAAAATATCTATATGTGAAAACTATTTACTTTGTTGACTTTTCCTTATAAAATAAATTTATATAAACTTCATATTTTATTATAAATCAAACAAACATTGTAGGTTGCGAATAAATAAAAAAATTTACAGTATAATTTATATAAGTATGTTATTAAAATAAGGTTAATATTTATAAGGTCATTTAGTTTGTGATATTTTTATTTTTAAACCTAATCTTTTTTCCATACGATGCATGGACATTCATCGATGATCACATATTGCGTATTAAAACTTAAAGATATCAACTTATACCAAACGCATTCTAGTGTAATCCAGCGGTATCTGGTGTTGTCATCATCCTTGAAGTCAAAGGATTAAGTTTCATTGTGAAAATATGTGGAATAATTTAGGAGTACTTTAATTTGTATTCTACATTAAAAAAAAGATATCAACTTACTCATCATTCAATTATTTAAGACATTGCTTTGAATAAACTAGATTATATACCGCGTTAAACGTGAGAAACGTATAAAAAACATATAATCTTGTACAAATATTGCATAATGATTATAAAAAAAATATATGGTTATTGGTATTATTGAAATGTGTAGAAAATACATTGCAAACGATATATATCTATAATCATTGAAGGATCTCTTTGAAGACAACATTTTTTGTTTTATTAGTTGAACGACATTCCTCGTCTCATATAGTTATGATATTATTATATAATTATATGCAATTTAATTAGACGTTCATTCCATAATAAAGTTACCTAATTTAAACATATATTGACAACCAATATACTGTTTTTTCTACTGCATTAAATATTGACAACTATTTTATTTATTCAAATAAAGTTATATAATATTATTTATAGAATGTTAAATGTTATATGGATGAATGTTAAATGTTATATGGATTTAATTTTAGTATATCATCAATGGAGATTATATTCTAAATCATGATTTGTTTATTTTAAATTGATTATGAATATAAGTGCTAGCTTTTATGTTTGTTCTTATTTATTTGGTATTTGCAAGAAACTTTGTATTAGTTTTGGCGCAGCTTTGAATAATTTTAGTATAACATCAATGTAATTTTGGTATATCTTTCAATTAGATGAAATATCAAATATTGACATTTTATTACTATTGTGATAATTTAATTTATATATTTTATTTTTACTAATTTTAACGGTCTTATTTTTTCTAATAAACTTAACGCTTTTACTAATTGTACTTTTTACAAATCTCCTAATATCTTATAATTTTTGTCTTACTTTATAATTTTTCATAACTATGTTGTATTCAAGATTGACTGCTTTAATAGTTTTTTTTTAGTGTATTCAATTTTATATTTCATCTACAACATCACTGTTTGTATGTATTAGGAAATTTCACTTTAAAAATCTTAAATGTCTACACATTGATATTATTTTTTTTTAATAAACCATGTAATAATTATGGAATATATACCTCATTTTAATTAACATTTACTTCCTTTATTATATCAAATTCATCATTAAATGGATATATTTTTGGAAAGTATTAATTATAATGGGCAACATTATCTAAGACGTAAATGCTTGCTATACTTATGGAGAAAAAAATCAGGATCATTAAAAAAATTTATATAAAGAAAATACAAATTTAAATTTGGTGAAATTATGGAAGAAATTACTGACAAAAATTATTTTGGAGGGAGTGGTATTTTTTAAGGTATAATAATATTACAAAATTCAAAATATGTATATTTGTTGTGTAAATTTATAAATTTTATTGTTACTACATAAAGATAAAAAAGTAGGTTGATATGATATACAAAAACATAATAATTTCAATGATATTTTAAAATAATGCCAAAATTAACCGGATTCCTATGAAATAAAACTTTAAAAAAAAATCATTATCGTCTCTAACATATAAAAGTAACATTTTGGTAATTAATGTCAGTTTCCAAGATAGTTAATTTATGTTTTGATAAAGGTACATAATATCTTTTCTTGTTTATTAGAAAAGTTTCAGAAAAATAGTTAACTGATTTCATGTAATTTGTGACAAAAAAAATCGAAATATATGAATACATACATTTGATGAACAAAAAAATAATCAAAAAAATATAAAAAACGAAAGAAGGTACTGACCTTCTACTGCACAAGAGCGAATGTTTGAAGCAGAGAATGGTGATTAAAGTTATAAGCAATAATAATGATGTTGTAGGAAGAGGTTTAAAGAAAAGAAACGTTGAAAATAAATGTGAGCCGTGGATTCAAAGATGAATCGTATATGTATGTGATAATTAGAATATTATTTTTCGGTATTAATGATTTTCTAATAAAAATAGATTTTATATTAATGGTTTATTAATATAAGCGGATTTATATTAATGGTTGGTATTAATGTTTTGATTGAAATGGTTTGTTAGTAATATGCTTTTAAAATTGACTATATTAAAATCTTAATAACCGTAAATTCAAGATTTAAAATATGGAAAGTTTTTATTTGAATTAACTACATTCCATTTCAATCTTTAAGTTATTCTCAAACATTTATTGGAATTAAATACATTCCATATGGAGAAGATGATGTCAGCAATTTGATCTAAGGGTGAAAAAAATAAGATTGAAATATAATCAAGGGTCTAGATTATTTAAGATGATGTCATAAAGTTTCTCTTTTAATAATATTTAGAGATTACATCAATTTGCATATGTTTTTTTCACAGTTAAATGATCCAAATTTATAACCCTCTTATTATTCTTTTATGAAATAGAAACATAAAATATATCTTTTTTTTTTATAAACTACAAGCATATAAAATACATCATTATTATCTGGATTTGGAAACTTGTAATCTTGAAAAGGCCGTTTATTTAACAAAATAATACAAAGCAGTACGTACTGGGCCGGGGAATTGCGCAAGTGAAATTACTTCCTTCAAGATGACAAGGTTGGGATACTTTGCTCATTCCTAAAGAAATTATTAGGATCAACGCTCGTCTTCACCATCGTTAGCCTGTTGTAATTCGTCTCTTTGAAATACTTGTGGCCATAAATCATCCCTTCAGCGTAAGCATTCTTGCCATGGCTGTTGACACCAATGTCCAAATCCCTGTAGTTCAGAAATGCTGCCCTAGGATTCTTAGAAACAAATGGAGTCATGTAATCATACATCATCCTTGTGAAATTCACGTATCGTTTGGCTGCTTCAACGCCAAGTTCTTCCCAGTTTACTTCATATTGAATCTTCGCTATGTTTCCTGATCGATGCGGGAAAGGCTTTGCAAATTCCGAAATTTCACTCATTCTTCCACCATATGGGTTGAAATCCAACAGTTGGTTTTCAAGTTCTTTCATCTTTTTAAATATGAATTCGAATCCTTGTTTTGAAATAGGTTCTTTCACATAATCAGATTTGATCTTTAATGGGTTGAGTTTTTCACCTGTACGGCTTAGAAGAGCAGTAGTTGGAGTACCAATGGAGAAGTCTCTGTAGAAAAGCACGGACTCAATCCAACTCATTTCAATACAGTCCGACTTTTTCAACCCTAATTGTGGAAAATCCTTGTTCATGAGTTTAACAAGTGCTGCCGACTTTCCTAGGTACAATGTTGGAAATGTTGCACGAATAATCTTTTTCCCATTTCTGTTGTTTATGACGTCAAAAGTCATTCGAACGAAAACGTCATTATCAAGTTTATCGGCAACTTGTATCCACCGGTGAGCGATGGTGCTGAGGTTCTGCTGTGATGTTCTTTGGATGTTAAACACTGTCACAACGGGAGGAACACGAACCAGTTTGATCTTGTATGCTAGAATCACACCGAAGCTGACACCACCACCACCTGTGATTGCCCAAAAAAGTTCTTCACCCATGGACTTCCGATTCAGAAGCTTGCCATTCACATCGATTAACTGAGCATCAACAATATTATCGACGGCGAGGCCATATTTTCTCATCAAGTTACCATATCCTCCACCACTAAAATGGCCACCAACTCCAACAGTAGGGCAAATTCCAGCGGGAAAAGCATGCGTGTTGCTTTTCTCGGCAATTCGATAGTAGACTTCACCAAGAGTCGCACCAGTTTGGACCCATGCAGTTTCATCTTCGATACTTATATTTACGGAGCATAACTTGAACATGTCAACAACGAAGAAGGGTTGGTTTGAATTGGTCACATAGGAAAGCCCTTCATAATCATGGCCTCCGCTTCTGGTTTTCATTAGCAGGCGGTGTGTTTTGGCGCACACAATAGCTGCTTGAATGTGTGAAGGATGTAAGGCGGTGATGATTACGATGGGTTTGGGAGTAGTGGATTCATTGAAGCGAAGGTTACGGATGTAAGCTTGAAAGACGGAGGGAAAAGAGGAGTTACGGGAGGTGTAAAGTTGTCCATTGATCGGAAAAGAAGGGTCAGCTCGGTGGTTTAGACATCGAGTGAAGCGATTTGTAATGGAACTACAAGTTGCTGAGGATTGGGAATAGAGCAAGACAAGGAGGAATGGAAAAATGAGGTTGAAAATAGACATGATGGCCATTTGTTGTGATATGGTATGCATGGTTTGAGGTTGATACATGCAATTAATTTATATACATAAACCAAAGTTAACTTTCCAATCGGGCGGGCCATCATAAATGTTCAATTAAACCTACAAACCAAACTAGATCTGATCGATTCATCAAGTCATCAATTTTTTGGAAATTGAGTTTAATGAAAACATGATTTCTTATATCGATTCAAAAGTTGTGGGTTAGAATCAAACAATATATTGATATTAATTATACTATAATTAAAATGTAAAATCATTTTCATTTTCATTAATCGTCTTATGATAATTTAATACATCATTTAATACTTCGAAAATTAGCATATTTGATAGCCTAATTTAAACAACATTATGACTATTTGTTGTATTTTATTTTATTTTGTTTAATTGTGTGGTTTCTGTCTAATTTCCTGTTGTTAGTTTGGTTGTGGGCTTGGGGCAAAACCACACAATCGATTGTCTGTTCGATCTAGATTGTATATAACTTGTATACACCTATTGTTAGTTTGGTTGTGGGCTTGGGGCAGAACCACACAATCGATTGTCTGTTCGATCTAGATTGTATATAACTTGTATACACTAAGTACTCATAGAAGGAACTAGTACAAGTCATTTCACTTATCATTTATTACATCTGAAAATATAGGATTTTCTGGAAAAACACATCATGTTTTACAAAGAACAAAGAACCTGTTTTCTAAAACAAAACGCTTATGAACTCACCAACTTTAATGTTGACACTCTTTCAAAACCACTTGTATTCTCAGGACACTAGTAGACAGGTACACGCACAAGTTCCTAGAAGATGGAGCATAGTATCTTCAAGTCTTTATTTTGCTATTTAAATTATTTTATTTATTATTATTATTTTTAACAACACTCTAGATTGTAATTTTAAACAAGAGTAAATTATACGAATGGTCCATATGGTTTGGGGTAATTTGCGCATTTGGTCCCTAACTTATTTTTTTAACTCGGAAAGTCCCTATTGTTTGTTTTTGTTACACGTTTTGTCACTACTGTTTGTTTTTGTTACAAGATTGGTCTCTGTCTTACCTAAAAATACTATTATTTATATAGGAAAACATTGTGGGACAACTAAGATAAGGTGAGGAGGTTGGGATTAGGGTGTGTTTATTTAAATATTTTGAAAAATCAAGGGCAAAATAGTTTTTTTAGGTAAGACATGGACCAAGCGTGTAACAAAAACAAACAGTAAGGACCTTCTGAGTTGAAAAAATAAGTTAGGGACCACGCGCAAATTACCCTGAACCATAGGGACCATTCGTATAATTTACTCTTTAAATAAAACTTGTATCCATCATGTATACTACTTCAACACTCAACTCAGTAATATAGTAACACCTTTACAAAAAGCTTCTACTTTTTGGTCAATGAACTTTTAATGATATTTCCATTCGAGTAATTTCTCTTTCATGCTTCCTAAAATATCGTTAAAGAGTAAGGGCCTGTTTGATGTAGGGCTGATTGGGTCCGGTCAGACTTTTTGGCTGACCTGGTCCAATCAGTGTGTTTGATAACAACATTTAAACATCCTACTCAGTCCATATCTCTAATTTGGTCCTTAAAAATCCTCTGACTAGGTCATTGAAAAGAAATTACCTGACCGAGAAAAATACCGTCATTACCCTTTCTCTCCTTCTTTAGACGTCGACGCCGGCTCCTCCCATCTCTGCCCCCTTTTACCTCCGACCATCGTTGCCTCGATCCAGCGCCGCCACCGTCCTACTCACTTCCACCACTGGTTCATTGCAACGGTCGACTTCCTCCAACATTGAAAAATCGAGACAAGTCTTCCTCACGTAAGGTCGATTGAAAAATCGATGCTTTCACTGCACCATCATCTTCCATCTATGGTACGCTTTTCTTCTTTTCAATTGACATGTTGCAAATTTGTGATGTTAATCGAATATGTTCTGGATTTTGTTTTATGCTCCTTTATGATTTCGTTCACAATTTTTGTTTTGTGCGAGTTGACATGAACATAAGTAGTTTTGATTTGAAAATTAAGAACAGAGCTAAATCTATGGAATAGTTGACATTTTTTTTTATTTTTGGTTATTTAATCACATCGACAATTGAAGTGTAGACTGTGTAATTAATCGAGGTATTTTTTACTTTGTATTGTTATCATTCTGTTTTTGTGATCACAGTTATTTTTTTGTTATGTAGATAAGAAAATGCAGAAGCTACAACATGGTTCTCGTCGTGATCTAAGTTTAATTCCTAATGAATCTATGAACACTATACAAGTCATTCAATGGCTACCAATGAAGCATCGATCACAGTGAATGCTTCCATGGACTCTTTTCCAAGCTCAAAGGAGGAACCACATGATAGAATGCCACACTTTTTTTTGTTTTATATTAGATTCTTTGATGAAATCATAAAATATGTATGTATGTTGTTTAATGTATGAAAAATGAAATCACAATTCTTGCTTGTATGATCTATGCTTGAAGTTTCTGCATCTATGATCTTTGTATGAAATCAAAATTTCTTGCAATGAAATTAGAATTTATGAAATCTTGGTTTATTAGAATTTATGAAATCTTGGTTTATGTGAATTTACGAAATCTTTGCTTATTTGACAACAAAAAGGGTAAAATGGTCATTTTCAACGGTCAGCACAGACAGTCAGATGCATAATCAAACAATATGGTTTCAGTCAGATGTAGATTCAGTCAGATTCCAGATCCAGTCATACCTTACTCAGTCAATAGCTATCAAACAGCCCCAAAGATGTTTATTGTTTCATAGGCAAATGAGTTGCACTCTTCGGAACACATTTGCAGACCCATCTTGTGTTCGATTTGTTGGAATAGTGTCTAAGGCTATAACTATATTAGGCAAGTATTTGACCCGGTTGTGCATGGTGCTTTTGGGTTGCCTTCACCATATCAACTTAATAGGATGATTTATTAAGAGAGAGTAAACATTATTAATATATTATGAGAATAATATAAAGAATAATATATTGTTATTTGATTAATATAAGTCATAGAATTAATTGGAATTAATTTGGTGACTTAAAGAGATTAATTAAATAAAGGGGTATAAACTGTCAATTGTTTGATAGTTAAGCTTTAGACTGTAAATCCTTATAGATATACAAGGGACGAATTCTAGAAGCTATAGGATAGCTAAAATCGTCCATTGCTTATCTAAGGAAAGGATTTGGATAGCCTTAAGAGAAGATTATCCAATAGGGTTTAAACTGTAACCCTTAAGGAGTCTACAAGTATAAATAGACCCTATGGCTAATGGAATTCGGAACTGAACCTGAAGTAAAGAACCTCTGGTCGAATTCCATCCCCTCTCCTCTCTCCTAAATCATCCTCTTTGCTTTTGGTGTTTGTAAGCCATTAGAGGAGTGACATTTGTGACTCTAGAAGCTCCAAGACAACAAGGTCAACAAGGAATTCAAAGGTATGATTCTAGATCTGTTTCAATGTTGTTATTTAGCCTAGATAGTTATTAGAAGTCTTGGATTCATAGCATGTTTAATTAGAAAGCCTAGATCCAAGCATTAGGGTTTTGCATGCGCACATAGGAAAGTTCTTATGGCTAAAACCCATCAGTGGTATCAGAGCCTAGCTTGGTTTTCTTTAAATTGTTGCTTGATTAACTGAAACAAACCTGCAAAATTCGAATTTTTGGTTTCTGAGTCTCTGACTCGGCGAGTTCCAAAGTGGACTCGGCGAGTCCCTTTGTGCACTCGGCGAGTCCAAGCGTCAGGAATGGCCAGATTCGGGATTTCTTCATAATTATCTTATGGAAACTTTCCTTAAACTAATTAGATCAATCCTAATTCGATTTTTTGATATATATGACTATTATCTTGATCTAGTTAAAGGTAATTATCAACTAATAAAATATTTAATTTCCTTATATGATAATTAATTAATTATTTTGATTATTTTGGTAATTATCTCAAAAGAAATCTTGAATAAATCAAATATAGATAATTAGGAAATTAATTGTTAATTGAAATTATTTGTTATTTGATCCTCAATGTTTTAAATGTTTAAAACTTGTCCTTAAGTTTTGAAATTTATACTTTGTGATTAAAAGTTTAATTTAGACAACTTAAATTTCAAACCCCTAGATTTTAAAAGGTTTAAAATACAACCCTATACTAATATAATACTACAAGAATAATATATATATATATATATATATATATATATATATATATATATATATATATATATATATATATATATATATGTATAACTAAAATGCTAGTCTTACCGTTAGTAGGCCTCATTCACGAAGCCGACCTAAAAGGTGGGTATAAGGTTGCGACCTATAAAATGGCGCTTAATGGGTGTACACTCACACCCACCGCTTGCTTGATCGGTGGAGGGTCGTTAGCCGAACGGGTAGGATAGGGCAACCTCATCCTCTCATTAAAAGTATAATAAGAAATATGAAGTAACTACACATATTTAAAATTTCCCAATCTTAGTTACTTTAGGAAAAGTGAATTGATGCAATCCCATGAAATTACACTTTGCACCCTTGCTAAGAAGTTAGTGGAGCGTGTGTGGTTTACCGGCACACTAATTGGTTCTAAGCAAAGGTGGCAAAGGGTGATTCATTGTTTATCATAGTTCGATGGAGCGTGTGTGGTTTACCGGCACATCGAATAGGTGATTGTTACAATGAAGGCACCATGTGAATTTGCATGGTAATTCACACCCGCCTTGTGATCATCGGTATCCCAGTCACAAACAAGAGGGGCATATTGAGATTTAAACATGCCGTTGAATAGTTTCAATGAATCTCATCCAAACCTAGGAATTCTCAATACACTTAGGACTAATAGTTTTAGGTTTTGTGATGGAGAATTAGTGAATCGTCATTCACTTACCTTCAATTTATTTGCTTGTTAGATTAAGGCATCCCTTTTGGTAGTATGTAAATGTTATTGTTGGATCCTAGCCCTAATTTTTCTTATTGGGTGATAATTAGGGATTCCTATTCTAATCTATCTTTGTCCTTTCTTCTATTTATAGATGTCAAACGCAAACAACGCTGCTGCTAGTTCTTTCACATTGATGAGCCTTTGCCAAAAGGTCACCTTCGATGGAACGAACTTTAGCGAATGGATAAGATACATTCGCACCATTGCTCGCTATGAGGATAAGGAGTATGTCCTCGATGAGAAGCTCGAGAAGATCAACCCTGAAATCGCTACTTCCACCGAAATCACCGCTTTCGAAACTCACGAGCGTGATGCAACGAAAGTGCATTGCATCATGATCGCGACAATGAACTCCGAATTCCAAAAGTCCTACGAGGACATGTACCCGTACGAAATGCATCAAGACTTATTGGAGAGATACCACCAGAACGCGAGACAAGAGCGTTATGAGATTTTCACCAACATGATTTCTGCTAAGATGGGTCATGGAGAATCTCTTACCGTGAACTTGCAAGAGATGCAAAGGTATGTCGACCGCCTTCGCAAGTTAAATGTTGACTTTGGAGAAGACTTGGCGATCGACATGGTGCTTCACTCTTTGCCTCCGATGTACAATCAATTTAGGATGACCTACCACATGAACAAAGAAGAGGTCACCCTAAGCAAACTCCAAGGTCTCTTGAGGGTCGCTGAGAGCAACTTCAAAGACAAGTCTGTTGCACCAACTCCCAATCCACCCGCTGCTCCTGTCTTGGCTATTGGTCAAGGAAAGGGAAAGAAGAGGAAGGCTTTGTCTAAGAACTATCACAAGGTTAAAGCCCAAGATGGTGCCTCTTCTAGTGGGACCAAAGTTGATCCCGCTAAGCCCTGCCCTAACCCTAAGGAGGCAGAGTGCCACCACTGCCACAAGATAGGACATTGGAAAAGAAGCTGCCCAGAGTACCTGCAAGCCATCAAGGAAGGAAAGATCAAGCCATATTTCGCAGGTATATACACAATTAAATCTAATGATTCTAATCATGCTATTTCTTGGGTTCTTGATACCGGTTGCGGTTATCACATTTGTTCTAATGTGCAGGGACTAAGAAGAAGTAGGGATGTGGAGCAAGGAAGGATCAATCTAATCATGGGGAACAGAAGATCGTCGCCTGTGACCAAGATTGGAGTGTATTCTTTAGTGCTTAGGAATAATTTATGTTTAGATTTGAACAATTGTTGCTATTCGCCAGAAATGGCTAGAAACATCATTTCATTTCATGGTTTGTATAGACAAGGTTTTAGATTTTCTTTTAATAATGAGAATGGTTCTATTTTAGCTTATCTAAATGGTGTCTTTTACTTTGAAGCTATATCATGTAATGGAATTTATGAAACTGTTATGATTGTTGATAACTTAGGAAATGATGTTTTGAACATAGATTCTTCCAATAGTATGGATAAAGCATCCTTGTGGCATTGTCACCTTGGACATGTCAACAAGAAGCGCATAGCCCAACTCCAAAAGGATGGAGTGTTGGAGTCATTCGACCTTAAGGAAGATGACACATGCAAGTCTTGTTTGCTTGGAAAGATGACTAAGTCAACCTTCGCTGGTTCTTGTGAAAGGGGTGAAGGTCTATTGGACTTAATACATACCGATGTATGTGGACCGTTTAGATTAACCACAAAAGATGGAAACCGCTTCTACGTGACTTTTACCGATGACTATAGTAGATATGGGTATATCTATTTAATCAAGCAAAAGTCAGAAACTTTTGAAAAGTTCAAAGAGTTCAAGAATGAAGTGGAGAATCAATTGGGCAGGAAGATCAAGATGCTTCGATCCGATCGAGGAGGAGAGTACCTAAGTCTTGAATTCCACGATTATATCAAGGAGTGTGGAATAGTTTCACAATTGACGCCTCCTAGGACACCGCAGTTGAATGGTGTGGCAGAAAGGCGTAATCGAACCTTATTGGATATGGTTCGCTCTATGATGAGTCGTGCTTCACTATCAATCTCTTTTTGGGGGTATGCCTTAGAGACTGCCGTCCATATCCTTAACTGAGTCCCTACTAAGAAGGTTGCCAAAACACCTCATGAGATGTGGACAGGGAAAGCTCCCTCGTTGGCACATATCAAGGTTTGGAGTTGTGAAGCTTTCGTAAGACGAGACACTCACGACAAGCTCGAACCTCGAAGTGAGCGATGTATTTTCATCGGCTACCCGCATACATCCTTTGGATATCTCTTCTATAGACCGAAGGACAATGTAGTCTTCGTTGCAAGGAGAGGAGTTTTCCGAGAGCGAGAACTCATAGGCCAAGGAGACAGTGGGAGGCAAATCGAGCTTGAAGAGATTCAAGAATCGATAGATGAAGAAACCTCTACCGCTGGCACTCAACCCGAGGAGGAAACTCCAGTTGAACCGATTGACGTATCGTTACCTCTTAGACGTTCCGAAAGAGTTAGGTTTCAACCCCAGTTATATGGTTTTCATATTACTACCGAAGGGGACACATATACTAGTGATAGTACACTAATAAACCTTGATGAACCTAATAGCTTTAAGGAAGCCATGGCAGGCCCGGAGTCTGCGAAATGGAAAGAGGCAATGGATAGCGAGATCCAATCCATGTATGATAACCAAGTTTGGAATTTGGTTGATAATGTATCTGGACGTAAGACCGTTGGGTGCAAATGGATCTTCAAGAAGAAGACCGACATGGATGGAAAAGTACACACATATAAAGCACGATTGGTTGCGAAGGGCTTTACTCAAACTCCCGGAGTTGACTATGATGAGACCTTCTCACCAGTTGCGAAGATAAAGTCTATTAGAGTGATGCTAGCTATTGCCGCATTTCATGATTATGAGATTTGGCAAATGGGTGTCAAGACCGCTTTCCTTAACGGAAAATTGGCTGAGGATGTTTACATGGCTCAGCCAGAAGGGTTTGTGGATCCGAAGCATCCGAATAGAGTGTGTAAGCTTGAGAAGTCCATTTATGGACTTAAGCAAGCGTCTCGCAGATGGAATCTTTGCTTCGATGAGAAATTCAAAGAGTTTGGATTTGTACGAAGCGAAGACGAATCGTGTGTATATGTCAAAGCCAGTGGGAGTATAGTAAGCTTTCTCGTTCTATATGTCGATGACATATTACTCATAGGAAATGACATCCCGACTCTACAGGAGGTTAAGTCCTGGCTCGGGAAGTGCTTCGCTATGAAGGACCTCGGAGAGGCTTCTTACATTTTGGGAATAAGGATAAGAAGAGAGAGAAGTAAGAGATTAATAGGACTTAGTCAGAACACTTACTTAGAGAAGGTACTAAAACGTTTTAGTATGGAGAACTCGAAGAAGGGAGAATTACTGATACAAAGTAATGCCAAGTTGAGTAAGACTCAAAGTCCGAGTACCGAAGCTGAAATAGCAGAAATGAGCCGAGTACCATACGCTTCCGCAGTTGGCTCAATCATGTATGCTATGACTTGTACTCGCCCTGATGTAGCCATCGCTTTGAGCATGGTTAGCAGATATCAAGGGAATCCTGGCAGAGCACATTGGATTGCGGTGAAGAATATTCTTAAGTACCTTCGGAGGACGAAGGAATGGTTCTTAGTCCTCGGACGGAGTGATGACTTAAAGGTGCGAGGGTATAGTGACGCCAGTTTTTCAAACTGACAGGGACAACTACCGTTCGCAGTCAGGCTGGGTCTTTACCTTAAATGGTGGAGCAGTGACATGGAAGAGTTCCAAGCAGGAAACTATAGCTGATTCAACGTGCGAATCAGAGTACATTGCAGCGAGCGAAGCGTCGAAGGAGGCAATATGGCTGAAGAACTTCATCGGTGATCTTGGAGTTGTACCCGCCATAAAGGAGCCCATGGAGATTTTCTGTGATAACGAAGGAGCGGTTGCCTTGACTAAGGAACCGAGGGATCATGGTAGATCACGACATATCGACAGAAAATACCACTTCATTAGACATCGTGTAGAAGAAGGACATCTCGTAGTGAAGAGGGTATCATCAGAAGATAACCCAGCAGATCCGCTTACGAAGGGACTGAGTAGGGTTAAGCACTTGCAACATGCTAGGAGTATTGGGCTGAAGGATGATATTAGCATAGATTAGATAGTATTAGAAACGTGTAATAGGTAAATGTAATTAACATTTGATGATTAAATAAAGGAGCTTTATTTATGAGTAATGTTACTATCTTATGTTAATTGTTTAACTATTGATTCACTTTGCATGTTTTGACTTCCAGAATAATTGAGTTTATTAGGAATAATCGAATTGTTCAAATTGTCCACAGTCATTCATATGTTGGAAGTAGATATGAATGAAGATTGTCATGAATTGGTGTGTAGATTGTCTAAATGGTGTTAGACATAGCAAAGGATTGCTGCAACGTTCATGAGTGCTTATGAACTCGTTTTGAGCATTGGAACAAACCCGCGCTTGCTGGAATCACCTTATGGAATAAGATATAAAAGGGTGATCACAAGACGATAATATCATATAGTCTTAAAACCTAGATATATGGTTTGTTATTTGTTAATTGATTGTACATTGATAATGCGAAAACGCATCAGTAACTCGGTGTTATAAAACGCATTGTTGTGTATAGTGAGTTAATGAATAAGTAAATGCATATAAGTCGAAGTTTATCTGTAACTTTTATCTAAGAAGGTAAAAGCGATATCTCGGCCGCTCGATGATTTAATTTGACTTATGTGCCAGGCACGGTCAGAACTGAGTTGATGTGTTCGATTAAGTTCTATGTCGAATAAATCAGAGATCGAGAAACCTAAATGCTTGACTAACCATTCCATAGGATTGTCAGCATGATATCTAACAGAGGACTGTAAGATCCCTTATCTAAAGGACAAGATTGATTAAATCAGAGTTTGACAGTGTCTTTGAGAGCTACGATTGCAAACCGAATTGTACTTGTGCATATAGTTACTAGACTTATCCAAGTGGGAGACTATTGGAATAGTGTCTAAGGCTATAACTATATTAGGCAAGTATTTGACCCGGTTGTGCATGGTCCTTTTGGGTTGCCTTCACCATAGCAACTTAATAGGATGATTTATTAAGAGAGAGTAAACATTATTAACATATTATGAGACTAATATAAAGAATAATATATTGTTATTTGATTAATATAAGTCATAGAATTAATTGGAATTAATTTGGTGACTTAAAGAGATTACTTAAATAAAGGGGTATAAACTGTCAATTGTTTGATAGTTAAGCTTTAGACTGTAAATCCTTATAGATATACAAGGGACGAATTCTAGAAGCTATAGGATAGCTAAAATCGTCCATTACTTATCTAAGGAAAGGATTTGGATAGCCTTAAGAGAAGATTATCCAATAGGGTTTAAACTGTAACCCTTAAGGAGTCTACAAGTATAAATAGACCCTATGGCTGATGGAATTCGGAACTGAACCTGAAGTAAAGAACCTCTGGTCGAATTCCATCCCCTCTCCTCTCTCCTAAATCATCCTCTTTGCTTTTGGTGTTTGTAAGCCATTAGAGGAGTGACATTTGTGACTCTAGAAGCTCCAAGACAACAAGGTCAACAAGGAATTCAAAGGTATGATTCTAGATCTGTTTCAATGTTGTTATTTAGCCTAAATAGTTATTAGAAGTTTTGGATTCATAGCATGTTTAATTAGAAAGCCTAGATCCAAGCATTAGGGTTTTGCATGCGCACATAGGAAAGTTCTTATGGCTAAAACCCATCACGATTATACATACATTTTAGGTAGTTATCTTAATATATGGGATACAAATGCTATATTTAACAATAAAATATGCTTAAAATGCTTTGAAATGAATATATATATATATATATATATATATATATATATATATATTTGTGGCTTGGAATAAGAGGAAGAGATTGGATATTATTTAAGCTGATAAAGGACAAAAAGCGAGAAACTACCAAAAATCTCGTGAAGTCGCGTTACACCTGGCTATATGACACGTCGTTCCTAACTGTGGTGTTCGATTACAATACAAATTCTCAATCCCACGATGCGACATCATATTTAGTGCGGGCGACATCGCATCAATCTATAAATATCAAATATTTTAAACCCTAATTTGTTGTGCACCCTTACGGAACCTTTACTAAGAGGTTAGAAAATGATCTTAACGTCTAAAAACTAGTTTAGGTAGATTTCAAGGTTTGAGAAAAATTTTGGAGCGAAGATTTGAATATTAAGAAGAAAGAAGAATTAAGATTACGAACGAGTTTGCTTAATAATCATTTTTCACAATTCTTTTTTGATGTTTTTTTTATCAACTAATTATGGGGCAAAATCCTTATGTTTTCACTAGAAAAAATGTAACATAATGACTTGGGTGATTCCATTATTCGAATATATATCTTGTTTGTTTTATTGAATAGCTTATGTGTTAAGTTTTTATTTTTATTACATATTGCTAAGTTAGTAGAATTTAGACGACCAATACGATTTTATTAACTCGAATCATAGTTTTCCAACATTATTTGGGGGTTGTAACTATTAATTGACCAAATCCTAGCGTTTGGTGATATAGTAGTAAACTTAAATGTGTAAGAGAGAATTAGAGAATCCCTTATGCTTGTAATCGACTTTCATGACCATTGAACATAATCCTTGGATCAAATCTCTCATTAAACGAACTTAGTTATAATTGTTTAGATCGTTGTAGCACCTGGTTCTTGGTACGTATTCTTTTACTTAATTCTTTGTGCATTTTGCATCTTGGCCTTGGACTCGGCGAGTCAAAGGATCGACTCACCGACTAGAAGCGGGAAGGGGCACAGGGTTTAAGTTGTGGACTCGCCGAGTCGGGTCCCGGACTCGGCGAGTAAGCTGCTGTATGGACAAAAACCCTAATCCAGGAGTGTGCACCCTATTTAAATACTCTAACTTGGCCTCCCTTGCCCCTAACACTTCCAGAAGAGCTGTAGAACGAAACCCTAGCCCCCATATTGTTCTTGTGAGTGATTTTGTCTTCGTGAAGGAAGTTTGTAGCTTAGAAGAAGAAGGAGAAGGGTGAAGGGCGCAAGGAGGGGAAGTAGATCAGAAATCTACTCTGTGAAAGGCTTCCATTCAGGTAGAAAAGTTCCTACCTTGATCTCTAGTTCATTAGATCCCCTTTTGTCCCTAATTTGTGGGTTTTAAGCCCTAAAACCTCAAACTCTATGTGTTTATGCTCTATGTTCTGAAAGGACTTCAGATCTAGGCCTTATGAATATCTTAGAAGTGTAAAGTTTATGTGGTTGAAGTGATTGAGGTCCCTATTAAGTGTTTGACCTCATAAACAGCTTGGAATTACCTTTTTTGAGCTTATAGGGCCATGCATGCACGTAAAGTTTTCAACTTTATGTGATAAGAATGCCCTAGGAACACATATCTATGGTTTAGAAGCGTTGCATGTCTCAGATTTGGTCTGTATAGGAAGTGGGTCGAAGGGACTCGGCGAGTTCTATGAAGATGGTCTTAGACTCGGCGAGTTGGATGAATAACTCGGCGAGTCCTATGAAGATTGCCTGGAACTCGATGAGTTGTTCTTCGAACTCGGCGAGTCGTATGAACAGTTACTGAGTTAAGAGGGGTTTAAGTGTAGAAGGTCCAATCCTTCGTCACTGCTGGCGGAATTAGCAATTTATCGAGTAGCGATAGCCCCAGAAACCCAAATCCTCAAGATGGATGCTCTGGTGAGGATTTGGAAGCGAGTAGGGGATCTGCTCGTGGGACTCGGCGAGTTGTTCTTCAAACTTGGCGAGTCGGACGCGTTTCCTTGTGGCTTTCGAATAGGAGAAGAACTCGTCGAGTTGTCGGCCCAACTCGACGAGTAGGGTCGCGGATGGGGACGAGTAGAGAGCGAGGGACTCGGCGAGTTGATGACCCAACTCGGTGACTCGGGTCAACTGGAAGTTGACTTTGACTTTGACATGACTTGGTTGAGGGTAAAATGGTCATTTTACCCTAAGTATAGAGATCGGTTTCTAACTGAGTGTTTGTCGGGTTTGTAGCCGGAGTATTTCCGGAGCAGCAGCGGACGGAGGTTTCTCGCACTGATTATCAACAGCTACTTGTATGAGGTGAGTTACCTTCCACTAGGGGTGGGTCCAAGGCCACAATGCCGGCCCACCAATGGGGAGTATTTAGACGATAATTGTCTTTATGATAATTTATCTTGGTTTGCTATGTGTATTGGTTATGAGTTATATCTGTATGATATGTTACATGATAGGGATAGTTTCCCTGATAGTGGTCCTTAGGACCAAGGGGTAGGTCAGTACTCGGATATGCCTGACTGTGTGCTTATATCTTGCTATTGTATGCTAGTGGTAGGGGTGGAATAGTCCCCAGTTACCGGTTGAAAGATACCGATGACGATTATCGGTTGAAAGATACCGATGACGATTACCGGTTGAAAGATACCGATGGTATTGTATGGTATGTGGTATGATGGGGGAACTCACTAAGCTTTGTGCTTACGGTTTTAGTTTTTGGTTTCAGGTACCTCTTCATCTATGGGGAAGGAGCCGGCGGCGTAGCATGACATCATACACACATTTGATTTTCCGCACGGTGTTTTCTGGGATTGTACTCTGATATGTTATTTGCTTATGATGTGGGTTGAAACATGATACTTGATTTTATGAGATGACGTGTTGATTCAATATTTTCTAGTGATTGTTTTATGAGCAATTTAATTAAAAATGAAATTTTTTGGACTTGAGTTTTGGGATGTTACAAGTTGGTATCAGAGCCCTGGTTTGAGGGATTCGGACACGCCCTTGGGGGGGTGTCTTGACTCAAACTAAGGGGCTAAAAGATTTTTACGATAAAATGGTTTTCTAAAGATCTAAACGGAAGGATTTTAAGAAAGAAAAGGTGTGTGATGCATGCGACCGGTCGGGCTCAAGTAAGTCTTCCCCAAGATACCCATACATGTTATGTTATGCTATATGGATTTGATTCAGAATTGCAAGCTAGAATAGGACAAACGATCTAGGAAGATGCCTTGTGTGCCTGATATATGATTCTGATAATTACATGTTAGTTACAACTAAGGATCTAGGAGGATGACTTATATGCATGTTGTATGAGCTATATGCTAGGACTGTTTAGTAAATAGTAGGATGGCCTGTATAGGTTATGCCTGATTTGGTTACTCGATGCACGAATGCTGCTTGCTTTGTGCTATGGGGGTTCTGACTATTTCAAACTAACTAAGGAGCGGATATGTAACAGTACCTGCAAGTTAGTTAGGGGGAAATGGTAGGGGCTCCTGGTGCAGCTTATGGTGGAGGGTAGGTCGGAGAGTGCCCTAGGGGAGCCTAGGATGAGGTCAGTGGAAAGGGTATCGGTAAAAGGGACTTGGTGAGGTCGAAGAAATCCTTGAGGAAAGTACAGGTAGATTTAGAAGGTAGTATGGGCTCGTACTACTAAAAGCAGAGGACCTGTACTTGAATCAAGGAGGGCCTAGATGGAACCAGAGACCTTGGAGAGTGAGTTAGATCTCTCAAGTATATGTATGATCTTGACGTTTATGTGTGTATTTTCAGCATGGTGACCACACGTCATGGGATAGGGGGTTCCGGATCAGGATCGGGATCAGGCTCGGGTGCGGGATCCGAGCAGGTTGATGACGGGCTACGCGAGTTCATTGCATCTGAGATCACGAGAGGCATCCTTGAGTCGACCCCTATCATCTTCGGGTCGATCAAGGAGGGGATTGTTGAGCTGATGGAGGATCGCCTCCGATCATTCAGGAGTGACATGGCATCTAGCCAGTCAGGATTTCGCATACTTTCCTTTAAGGACTTCAGGGGCAGTGGTGCACCAGATTTCCATGGGGCAAAGGACCCCATTGCTACTAGACGATGGATTACGGACATTGAGTCCGCACAGCTGACCAGCTTCTGCCCCGAGGGGTCGAAGGTGAGATATGCAGCAGGATGCTTGCGAGACAGGACTAGAGATTGGTGGGAGTCTGTTGGTGACTCATTGGGAGCCTCGACTATTGAGGCTATGAATTGGTCAGACTTTGTGACCAGATTTAGGGAGGAGTTTGCGCTGGCTGTGGAGCTTCAGCGGCTAGCCAGGGAGTTTTTGGATATGAGGCAGACTACGGAGACTGTGGTGGAGATCACCGCCAAGTTCTGGGAGAGGGCATTGCTGGTGCCCCGGTATGCAGGTGATGAGGATATGAGGAGGACCCACTACCATGACATGATACGAGCTGACATTCGGGAGCATGTTAGTTTTTCAGCTTGACCTACCTTGGATTCCATGATTTCCAGGGCTAGGAAGAGGGAGATTGATCTGGAGCACGTCTAGAAGAGGAAGGCAGTGGAGGGGCTGACGGCTGGGGCTTCGGGGAAGAAGCCCAAGGGATCTGATGGTAGGCCGAAAGGCCAGGCAGAACAGGACCGCTGTAGAAAGTGCGGTCGGTCACATGAGGGAGCTTGTCGCACTGGGCCGGGTTCAGGCTGCTATAAGTGTGGCAAGGTAGGGCATTTTGGCAGGGATTGTACTGCCCCCGCCCCTACGGTACAGATGACGGACTTGATTTGCTTCCATTGCAATCAGAGGGGCCACAAAAGGGCCAATTGACCGAGATTGAAAGCAATGTCAGCAGCAGTGCCAGCAGCGATGCCGGCCTCAGGGACGGAGCAGGTTACAGATGGCCGGAAGGTCAAGACAGAGGCTCCAATGGTGAGGAGCCAAGCATTTCAGCTGACAGCCGAGGAGGCACACGCTACAACCGATGTGGTGACGGGTATGATTCTTTCCCTCTGATTTATGTATATGATGTTTGTGATATTGATATGTGCTTTGTTTAGGATCGTTCCACGTGAACGGCATCCCGGTTCAGGTATTGTTTGATTCGTGTGCTACCCGATCATTTACTTCTCTTGCACTTAGCAAGAAGTTTTCTAAGTCTTCAGGCATGTTGGATTGCCCTCTAGAGGTCAAGATTTCGGACGACCGGTCAGTGCGAGCATCTAAGGTTTTCAGAGATTGTGTGCTGAGGTTATTTGAGGAGCGCTACTTGGTAGACTTGGTTCCCATTCCATTGCGTGGGAACAAGGTGATTATAGGCATGGATTGGCTCAGCCCTATTGGGACAGTGATCGACTGCGCGCAGCAGTTGGTGCGGGTTAGGACCCCAAGTAGGGGAGAGCTGGTGATTTAGGGCGAGAGGCCACAACGAGGACCAACTTTATGTTCAACAGCGAGAGCTAGGCGTTACCTCCAGCAGGGTTGCGCAGGTTTTGTCGCCTATGTTATGGATACCCGGGAGACGGGTGGGGCGACGGTGGATGATGTACCTGTGGTACGAGAGTTTGCGAACGTATTCGCCGAGGAGTTGCCTGGGATACCTCCGGAGCGACAGGTGGAGTTCAGGATCGACCTAGTCCCTGGTGCGGCTCCAATAGCCAAGGCACCGTATCGGTTGGCTCCTCCTGAGATGCAGGAGTTGTCTACACAGCTGCAGGAGCTGTTAGACTAGGGTTTTATTAGACCGAGCAGTTCACCCTGGGGAGCCCCGATTCTGTTTGTGAGGAAGAAAGACGGGTCACATTAGATGTGTATAGATTATCAGGAGCTGAACAAGGTAACAGTGTAGAACCGTTACCCACTCCTGAGGATTGATGATCTCTTTGACCAGTTACAGGGAGCATCTTGGTTCTCCAATATCAATTTGCGTTCAGGTTATCATCAGATGAGGGTCAAAGAGGAGGATGTGCAGAAGACCGCGTTTCGGACGCGCTACGGCCATTATGAGTTCGTGGTGATGCCGTTTGGGCTCACCAATGCTCTTACCGTGTTTATAGACCTCATGAACCGCGTATGTAGACCAATGTTAGACCGGTCTGTGATAGTGTTTATCACAGATATCTTGGTTTACTCCAAGACACGAGAGCAGCATGAGGAGCATCTGCGGGAGGTTCTGGAGACTTTGAGGAGGGTGAACTTGTATGCTAAGTTCTCCAAGTGTGAGTTTTGGTTGCGCGAGGTGCAGTTTCTTGGGCACCTTGTCAACTGGAACGGGATTTCGGTAGATCCGGCCAAAGTGGAGGCCATGATGAATTGGGAGGTTCCAAGGTCTCCATCTGAGATTTGGAGCTTTCTAGGATTGGCATGCTACTATCGGAGATTCATTCAGGATTTCTCCAAGATAGCAGTTCCGCTCACCCGACTGACTAAGAAGTCAGTGGTGTATCGCTGGGGGCCTGAGCAGCAGGCCGCATTCGAGGCATTGAGACAGAGGTTGTGCGAGACACCAATTTTAGCCCTGCCAGAGGGCATGGAGGATTTTATTGTGTACTACGATGCATCCATCGCAGGTTTGGGCACGGTGTTGATGCAGAGAGGGCATGTCATCGCCTATGCGTCAAGGCAGCTGAAGCCTCACGAGGCAAACTACCCGACGCATTTTTGGAGTTGGGGGCTGTTGTTTTCGCCCTCAAGATTTGGCGTCATTACCTCGATGGGGTTCGTTGTACGATTTACACGGATCACAAGAGTTTGAGGTATCACATGGACCAGCCAAATCTGAATATGATACAGTGTCGGTGGCTTGATGTGGTAAAGGATTTTGATTGTGAGATCCTTTACCATCCTGGAAAGGCCAATGTCGTGGCCGATTCACTTAGCCGCAAGGCAGCGCCGATCAGGGATATCTGTCTGAGGATGACAGTGGTGACTCAGCTTCTGGAGCGGATCCGAGAGGCTCAGCAGGAGGCTATGAAGGAGGAACATCGGAAGAGTGAGCGGATTGTGGGGCAGGTTTCCTCTTTCGACTATGATAGCCGACAATTATTGACTCTTCACCATAGGGTGTGGGTCCCTTATCATGGAGGCGTGCACAAGGTCCTGTTGGAGGAGGCGCACAAATTCTGATTCTCCATTCATCCCGGGGTGACAAAGATGTATAGGGATCTTCGTCTGGACTATTGGTGGCCCTGCATGAAGCGGGATGTGGCATGGTACGTGGAGAGGTGCTTGACCTGCAGGAAGGTCAAGGCCGAGCATCAGAGACCACACAACAAGATGCAGCCGTTGGATATTCCATTGTGGAAATGGGAAGACATAACGATGGATTTTATCACCAAGCTTCCCAGGACCGCGCATGGAGTGGATTCGATTTGGTTCATTGTCGATCGATTGACCAAGAGTGCCCACTTTATCCAGATTCAGGAGAGCATCTCGGCCGAGAAATTGGCCGATATCTATATCAGGGAGGTGGTGGCGCGGCACGGAGTGCCAATTTCGGCGATTTCAGATAGAGATGTGCGGTTTACTTCCAGGTTTTGGAAGAAGTTTCATGACGAGCTGGGTACTCGTCTGTATTTTAGCACCGCTTTTCACCCGCAGACGGATGGCCAGAGTGAGCGGACCATCCAGACTCTAGAGGATATGCTGAGGGCATGTGTTTTAGATTTCGGAGGTAGTTGGGATACCTACCTCCCGTTGGTGGAGTTCTCGTATAATAATAACTATCATGCGAGTATCGACCGTGCTCCCTTCGAGATGTTATATGGGAGGAGGTGCAGGACCCCGATATGCTGGGGCGAGGTTGGCTAGAGGGTAATGGGGAGCACCGAAGTAGTGCTCAAGACGACAGAAAAGATTCAGCAGGTCCGAAGCAGGCTTTAGACTACTCAGAGTCGGCAGAAAAGTTATGCCGACAAGCGCCGATCAGACCTCGAATTCCAGGTCGGGGATATGGTTCTCCTGAAGGTGTCGCCATGGAAGGGCGTCATCCGATTCAGGAAGCGGGGCAAGTTGGGCCCCAGGTACATTGGACCCTTCAAGGTTGTAGCCCGGGTGGGCAAGGTGGCGTACCGGATGGATCTACCAGCCAAACTCAGTCAGATCCACAACACTTTCCACGTCTCTCAGCTGCGGAAGTGTCTGGTGGACGACTCAGCAGTAGTACCTTTAGAGGACATTCAGGTTGATGACAGCCTGAATTACATCGAGTGGCCTGTAGCGATCTTCGACCGGAAGTCGAAGGATCTAAGGAACAAGAAAGTGGCACTCGTGAAGGTACAATGGCAGCATCATAAGGGGTCGGAGTGGACTTGGGAGCCAGTGGACGAGATGATGGAGCATTACCCCGAGCTGTTTCAGGATCGAGCAGCAGACTTCGACGACGTAGTCTAAAATAAGTGGGGGAGATTTGTAGCACCTGGTTCTTGGTACGTATTCTTTTACTTAATTCTTTATGCATTTTGCATCTTGGCCTTGGACTCGGCGAGTCAAAGGATCGACTCGCCGAGTAGAAGCGGGAAGGGGCACGGGGTTTAAGTTGTGGACTCGCCGAGTCGGGTCCCGGACTCGGCGAGTAAGTTGTTGTATGGACAAAAACCCTAATCCAGGAGTGTACACCCTATTTAAACACTCTAACTCGGCCTCCTTTGCCCCTAACACTTCCAGAAGAGCTGTAGAACGAAACCCTAGCCCCCATATTGTTCTTGTGAGTGATTTTGGCTTTGTGAAGGAACTTTGGAGCTTAGAAGAAGAAGGAGAAGGTTGAAGGGTGCAAGGAGGGGAAGTAGATCCAAAATCTACTCTGTGAAAGGCTTCCATTCAGGTAGAAAAGTTCCTACCTTGATCTCTAGTTCATTAGATCCCCTTTTGTCCCTAATTTGTGGGTTTTAAGCCCTAACGCCTCAAATTCTATGTGTTTATGCTCTATGTTCTGAAAGGACTTCAGATCTGGGCCTCATGGACATCGTAGAAGTGTAAAGTTTCTGTGGTTGAAGTGATTGAGGTCCTTATTAAGTGTTTGACCTCATAAAGAGCTTGGAATTGCCTTTTTGAGCTTATAGGGCCATGCATGCACGTAAAGTTTGCAACTTTACGTGATAAGCATGCCCTAGGAACACAGGTCTATGGTTTAGAAGCATTGCATGTCTCAGATTTGGTCTGTATGGGAAGTGGGTCGAAGGGACTCGGCGATTCCCAAAGTGGAACTCGGCGAGTTCTATGAAGATGGTCTTAGACTCGGCGAGTTGGATGAACAACTTGGCGAGTCCTATGAAGATTTCCTGGAACTCGACGAGTTGTTCTGCAAACTCGGCGAGTCATATGAACAGTTACTGAGTTAAGAGGGGTTTAAGTGTAGAAGGTCCAACCCTTCGTCACTGCTCGCGGAATTAGCAATTTATCGAGTAGCGATAGCCCTAGAAACCCAAATCCTCAAGATGGATGCTTTGGTGAGGATTTGGAAGCAAGTATGGGATCTGCTCGTGGGACTCGGCGAGTTGTTCTTCAAACTCGACGAGTCGGATGAGTTTCCTTGTGGCTTTTGAATGTGAGAAGAACTCGTCGAGTTGTCGGCCCAACTCAACGAGTAGGGTCGCGGATGGGGACAAGTAGAGAGCGAGGGACTCGATGAGTTGATGACCCAACTTGGCGCGTCGAGTCAACTGGAAGTTGACTTTGACTTTGAAATTGAATTTGACTTGACTTGGTTGAGGGTAAAATGGTCATTTTACCCTAAGTATAGAGATCGGTTTCTAACTGAGTGTTTGTGGGGTTTGTAGCCGGAGTATTTCTGGAGCAGCAACGAACGGAGGTTTCCCGCACTGATTATTAGCAGCTAGCCAGCTACTTGTATGAGGTGAGTTACCTTCCAGTAGGGGTGGGTCTAAGGCCACAATGCCGGCCCACCAATGAGGAGTATTTAGAGGATAATTGTCTTTGTGATAATTTATCTTGGTCTGGTGTGCGTATTGGTTATGAGTTATATCTGTATGATATGTTACATGATAGGGATAGTTTCCCTGATAGTAGTCCTTAGGACCAAGGGGTAGGTTAGTAGCCGGATATGCCTGACTGTGTGCTTATATCTTTCTATTGTATGCTAGTGGTAGGGGTGGAATAGTCCCCAGTTACCGGTTGCAAGATACTGATGGCGATTATCGGTTGAAAGTTACCGATGACGATTATCGGTTGAAAGATACTGATGACGATTACCGGTTGAAAAATACCGATGGTATTGTATGGTATGTGGTATGATGGGGGAACTCACTAAGATTTGTGCTTACGGTTTCAGTTTTTGGTTTTAGGTACCTCTTCGTCTAAGGGGAAGGAGCCGGCGGCGTAGCATGCCATCACACACACATTTGATTTTCTACACGGTGTTTTTCTAGGATTGTACTCTGATATGTTATGTGCTTATGATGTGGGTTGAAACATGATACTTGATTTTATGAGATGACGTGTTGATTCAATATTTTCTAGTGAATGTTTTATGAACAATTTAATTAAAAATGAAATTTTTTGGACTTGAATTTTGGGATGTTACAATAGTTAACTACATGTCCTTTGTGTTAACTGTCTTAATAATTAAACAAAATAGTTGATCAGACCAAGATAAGTAATTGCATTAAAAATTGGTAAATAATAACTAATATTCTTAGCACTTATTTGGAATCCACCATATTTGAAAGAGAAATCAAATCTATGTGAAAACATCTTTCTCTCTTTTTTCTTTAAATATATTCAGTAGTTTTGCTTTCATTTTATTAGTTTTAACTAAATTTAATTAATTTTAAAGAAAACCCCTTTTACATAGTTTTTTACAAGTTTAATTGACATTTAAATTGTTTTTATCCGAATCATTCTCGTTTCCCTTGTATTCGACACCCCTTCTTACTAAAACTAGACTGCTACACGATTAGGTACACTACCAATTGTGTGTATTAGTCTAGTTGCGATAGATTACGATTTATAAATTTAAAACTAGTGCACAAAAAATACAATTCAAGTTTTTGGCGCCTCCAGGTTTTTAAGTGTATGTGTGTGATTATGTGAGAGAAATGTATAGACAGAAGTAGGTATTGATAGGAGCCTCATATATATTAGATTATAATATGTTAAATAGTTAATTAAATGTCATTTGTGTTAACTTTCTTAATAATTATACAAATGAGTTGATCTCACCAAGACAAGTAATTAAAATTAAAAATTGGTAAAAAAATAACTAATATTCTTAGCACTTATTTGGAATCCACCATATCTGAAAGAGAAATCAAATCTATGTGAAAACATCTTTTTCTCTTTTGTCTTTAAATATACTCAGTAGTTTTGCTTTCGTTTTATTAGTTTTCATTGCATTTAATTAAGTTTAAAGAAAACCCCTTTTACTTATTTTTTACAAGTTTAATTGACATTTGAATTATTTTTATAAACCATTCTCGTTTCCCTTGTGTTCGACACCATTTCTTATTAAAACTAGACTGCTACACAATTAGGTACACTGCCAATTGTGCGTATTAGTCTAGATGCGATAGATTACGATTTATAAATTTAAAACTAGTGCATAAAAATAAACTTCAAGTTTTTGGCGCCTCAAGGTTTTTAAATGTATGTGTAATATTATGTGAGAGAAATGTATAGAAAGAATAGGTATTGATAGGAGCCTCATATATACCATATTGACAATGATAGACTTTGTAAAACCTTGAATTCTGATTTGTTTATACCAAAAACAATATGGCTTTTAAGTGCAAGTGTATGATTGTGCTAGAGAAATGTGAATTACAAGATCATCAACACATAATTTATAAAACCTGATTTTCAAGTTGGATTAACCTGAAACCTCAAGAGTTTTAAATGAATTGATGATAGAGATATGGATGAAAGAAATATGTAAAGTGTAGTTGGTACAACATAACATAGTTCATTTCTTCCGCCAATTCGTAGTTTAATGCTAGCATTTTGCAATTCACCATTAATTCATAAATTGATAAGTTGTTGGTGATTTACCCTAGCCATGGTGACAATAACTAAAGATCATTAAGTAAGAGTCGTGAATAGAGCTGGCAATGGGTCGATCTGGGTTGGGTTCGATTTAACCCATATATTAATTGAGTCGAAGATTTCAACCCAACCCAACTTGTTTAATTTACTGGGTTAATATTTTCAACACAACCCAACATTTCAAATAAATGGGTTTGTCATCGGGTTGATCTGCTACACAATTAGGTAACCTACCAATTGTGTGTATTAGTTTTGCTGCGATAGATTACGATTTATAAATTTAAAACTAGTGTATAAAAAATACACTTCAAGTTTTTGGCACCATTATCAGGGAACGATAGCATTTAGTTCACATTATTTATTTGTTGATTAAACTTTCTATATAGTTTAGTTTTTAGTTTTTATGTTTTTTTTTAAATGGATACGTGTGATGTTATTATTAAGCGTGAGTTACATGCATGCGAGTTGGATGATAAGCCATTTGATCCAAAAAGAGTTTGGAGGAGCAAGACAAATTGTTGGTAGAAGGCTCAGACGAAGAATACGAGTGGTAAAAATTGTTGGAAGAAGACTCCAATGAAGAACAAGAGCAACTTGTATACCGTGAAGCATGGCGTGGCCTTTCACTGCTCGCATGTTGCCGTTTTATGTTCTATCTGATGGGGTGAAAATTTCGTCTCTTGATCAAGTCCTGATTTACAATCCGTTTCTGATCAGTGTCCACCAAACTACACTTCTTGTCGGTATTTTGGAGATCTATACATACAAGCTCATATGGTCGATTTTAGAAACAAAGAGTCAAATTTTGTGAATCCAGTCAAAAGAAATACTTGACACGACGGATAGGTTGGATACAAATATACTATAAGTTTATTAAGTTGTGAGTCTAGCTCAAGACTCACACAAAAAGAAGCTTTATAAAATGGTAACCCGATTTTTTAAAAAATTAGTTTGCATTTTCTTTTCTTTTTAATTTTTAATTCTTATTTAGTTTTTGAATAAAAGAGATTTTTATGATTATTATTTTTATAAAAATATATAGCTAAGATATGAGCAATATGCAAGAGTTTGGTGAATTATTACGAGAAGAAGACAAGAGGCATAACCATAAGTAAGTGTGGGGTACACATTCGACATGGATCAATATATGGTTCATTGAGCATTCACTGCTACAAAGAGGAAGAAACTTTTTTGAGAAACTAGTTAACAAAATTATCACCTTATGATTAGTTGATTATTTTAGTGATTTGGAATTATACTTTTCACGAGAATCACGTTGCATGCTAACAATATTCATGACATAACCTTTGGTTTCGTCGCAATTAGTTTTTCGACATTTGAAGACTACAACGTGTCACTTGTCAATGCGCGCTGCGAAGAAAATAATGTTGCGATGACGTTCCTGATCACACGTAGAACACAAAAAAAAACCATGCATAGTTCGCGCTGCATAAGTACTGCACAAAAATTACATTTTTCTAGCTATGAAAGATTAGTTACTGACCGACTTTCATGCGAAGATTCTACTGTTATTAGCAATGATGTTCAATTTGTAGAATTATTTCGGTTAGAAGATTCAAGTGTTGTATCAACAATCAAACCAATGTAATTATTCAATCTCACCACTACATACCCAATAAGAGTTCCTTCTTGTTCTCTCTCTTTTATTTTGTGCTTAATTGAATATTTGTACAATGAGGGCACTATATAATTTAAGCGTGTGGCATGGGGAGTGGAATTAGAATTATGCATGTTAGATGAAAATTTGGGTCGAATTCTAAATTTTTCTTAGATAAAGTGTCATAAAAATGGAGTTTATTGATTAATAATAAGGTAACTTGAAACAAATTCTAAGATTTTATTCAGTTGATATGTTATAATATAATTGTCGCTTTCTAATTTTAGTGAAATCATGAGCCAAAAATATAAACTCATGTAGTTTGAGGCATAAAATATGTTTTGCATTATTTGCTAAAATAAACCCTTGAAATTTTATTTTAGCCATTGAATCTTATACTATATCGTTAGCTAATAAAGATTGAAGTTAAGTTTCTAAGCATATGTTCAAGTTGTTTGACAAAGAAGAAAAAGGTAAAAAAAGTCGAAAATGTTGTTAAAAGAACAAAGTTCTTAGTCAATAAAAATTGCAAGGAATGAATATTTTTAGAAAGTCAAAATAGACAAGTAAAAAAAGGTCAATGTTTTCCAAGTTAAAGTGTAATTTTTATTTCATTGTTGATTTTCGTTTTATATTGATTCGTTTTGGAACTTCGGAAAAATATTTTAAGGTTAGGGATTTTTAAAGGGTGTATTCGGAGGGATGCATAAACGAGTATTGTTCAACCAGAGTGGTGGACATTTTTGAGGATTATGAGTATTTAGAAGTTGGAAAGTTATTAGGATCTAGACACAATTATATGCATTGATGTTATATACAATTGGTGGGTTTGGATTCGGTTACCTTGTTTAATATTCATAAATAAAGTTTTGACGTTCTTATATTAAAGTTTACCTAAATAGAATCTAAGCTTGCTTGGGGACAAGCAAAGTATAAGTTTGAGGTATTTTGATGTGGTTATAGTTATACATATATTTTAGGCCATTATATTATTATATTTGGATATAAATGCTAAATTTAAAGATAAAATATACTTAAAATGCTTTGAAATAGATAAATTCAGATAATTTTATGGCTTGGAGTAAAAGAAAGAGATTGGAGTTGATTTGATTTAATAAGAACAAAAAACAAGAAATTGCCAAAAATCTCATGAACTCGCGCCATGCCTAGTTATATGACGCACGACGCCTAGCTGTGGTGTTTTATTACCATACCGATTCTCAATCCCTTGACACAATAATGCATTTAACGCGATGTGACATCCTTGGATTCTCTAAAATATCTGAGATTTTCAACCCTAATTCGATGTGCACACTTGGGAACCTTTCCCAAGGGGTTAGAAGATGTTCTTAACTTCCAGAAACTCTTTTGATTCCATTTCAAGGTTAGAGAAGGACTTTGTAACGAATATTTGAAGAATCAGAAGTTAGGAGCATTACAACTACAAATAAGTGTGCTTAATGATAATATTTAGAAATTCCTTTATGAAGTTTTTCTGTTTTTAACAATTGATTATGGGGAATAGCCATTATGTTTTCACTAGAATAGATGTAACCTAATGACTTAGCGTGATCCCATTAAAACATTTAGTTTTATTTAATATGTTATGTTTGTTTGATCAAATACATTATGAGTTAAAGTTTTGATTTTTATTACATATTGTTGAGTTCGTAGAATTTAGATGACCAATCTGATTTTATTAGCTTAAACCATAGTTGTCCAACACCAGTTGGTGATTGTGACTAGTGATTCATCAAAACCTAGGATTAGGTGATATAATCCTAAACTTAAATGTGTAAAAGAGCATTAGAGAATAAGTTAATTAATATGTTTTCACTAGAATAGATGTAACCTAATGATTTAGCGTGATCCCATTAAAACATTTAGTTTTATTTAATATGTTATGTTTGTTTGATCAAATACATTATGAGTTCAAGTTTTGATTTTTATTACATATTGTTGAGTTCGTAGAATTTATATGACCAATCTTATTTTATTAGCTTGAACCATAGTTGTCCAACACCAGTTGGTGATTGTGAGTAGTGATTCATCAAAACCTAGGATTAGGTGATATAATCCTAAACTTAAATGTGTAAAAGAGCATTAGAGAATAAGTTATGTTTGTAATTTACTTTGACTATAAGATCGTTAGATTCTATAAGAATGAAATCATAATTGCAAAGACATATTTGTAAGAACATATCAAGGTAAAAAAGATCCAATTTGCATTGGATTGTAACATCCAATAATTATGACACAAAAATTTCATTTTTGATTTAAGTAAAAACAGTAATCGACAACATTGTTCATACATCCCAATAAATCAAGTATATAAAACATCATAAAAATCTGAGTATGTCCCATAAACAATATTCATATGGTGTGTGCGATGCAGTCAACCCGAGCTCTTACCCTTGGAACCGGAAGTACCTGAAACATAAACTAAAAACCGTAAGTACAAAGCTTAATGAGTTCCCCAAGATACCACTTACCATACATATCATATAATGGGCCCCACCCACACTCGCATAACGGGCTCAACCCAAATAAGATACGGGCCCCACCCACACTCGTATAACGGGCCCCGCCCAATAAACATATATATACAAGCACATACAAGTATCACACATACAATAAGTATATCAACATAACCAATCAAGGGTCGGCCTTGGTGCCTTGGACCCGCTAAACCCAGTAAGGAAACTCACCTCGAGTGCTGAGTCTCACTGAAATAAATCCCTAGTTGCTGCCCTGACGACTCCCCTAGCTAACAGTACACAATAACACCCAATTAACACTTGGGTCCCATATTATAACCAATAATCCATACTTGGGGTAAAATGACTGTTTACCCTGGCCTAGCCTGATCCAAACTAAGGCCCAAATCCACGATCTAAAAGGCCCAAAACCAAAAGGTCATCCAAGGCCCACTTATGTCTCAATTTTCCAAATTGGGCCCAAAGCTTCCAAAATGGGTCATACCCTAAAGCCAACTAAACTTCCCATACACCAAGGTCTTGATTTCAGATGGACCACTAAGGCCCAAAATAACAATGTCCAAGGAAATAGCTCAACTGTGGCCCAAAAGACGCAAAGCCCAAGTCATTGAGTCCACAAGGGTACTCAACTGTATGCTAAACGTACATGCTGCATGGCTTGTACGTTGCACATACGAGCTTGGACGCCCAACATACTCACTTATTTAGCCATTTCTCCAATAAGCTCTTAAATCCTTAAGTCTACGTATCCCAATCACATATATGAGTCATATGTAATATCTTAAACCATAAAGTCGTAAACTTGGTGCCTTTGCATGCCCCAAGTGAACCCAATCTCGAAAATACAACAATCTACTTTCATAAAATGAACTTAACCTCATGCATGGATGGTTCAAATCTTCAAAGATGGCAACTTTATGACTCTAGAACCAAAAAAACACCAAGAGTAGCAACTCTAAGCTATAGAAATGGCAATAATCCACAAGATCTCATCTATGGGACTAAAAAGGTCCAAAAACTCAAACAATGGAGATGTAAGCATTAACAAAGCAAGTTCTGTGCTTTATACCTCAAGTGAGTGCCAAATGATGATGATAAATCGGATCTTCAAGCTCAAGTTCTAACAACTCTTCTTCTTCCTTCCAAGGCACCAAACTACCAAAAATGCACTCCATAAGGTCAAAAACCACACCAAGATGCTATAGGGTTCAATATTAGGGTTTCTGGACAATAGAGGCAGATAAGGAGGCTAACACTTGGGAGTTAATGACATTATATATAGATGGAACCCTAGAAATTAGGTTTTTGAGTCTAGCAGAGTACGTTGAGCATACGTGCAAGCCTCTGTGTTTCCTTGTGATCCTTCTATGCCCCTCGTACACCAGACTTATGCCTAGCATATGACCTCAGCTAAGCCCACTCATAAAGGCCCAATCCTCTAAGCCCAACATAACTTACAAGATTTTGACAATTAAATAAATAATACCTCAGAACCATCGTGTGTTAAATTCTCCTCAACTTGGACCAGACTTCGTCCTCGAAGTCTGCGGCCTCGAATAACTCTAGATAGTGCTCCTTCATCTCCCCACCGGCCTCCTAAGTCCACTCTGACCCCTTGCGGTGCAACCATTGCACCCTCACCGGCTTTACAACCTTGTTCCTCAAGGTTTTCGTCTTCCGATCTAAAACTGCCACTAGTCTCTCAATATAATTCAGGCGGTCATCCACCCGAATATTATCCAATGGTACAAATGCAAAATCATCCACTAAACACTTCCGCAACTGAGAGACATTAAACATGCTATAAATTTGACTGAGCTCAGATGGAAGATCTAGATGATACACAACCCGACCCACCCGAGCCAAAACCCTGAAGGGACCAATATACCTAGGGCCTAGCTTGCCTCGCTTCCTGAATTGGATGACACCTTTCCAAGGTGACACCTTCAGTAGAACCATATTCCCCACCTGAAACTCTAAATCTAACCGCTTCCTATCAGCATAACACTTTTGCCGACTTTGAGTTGTCTGGATCCTGCTCCTAACATGCTGAATCAGCTCAGTGGTCTTGAGTACCACCTCAGTACTCCCTATGGCTCACTGACCGACCTCACCCCAAAAAATTTAGGGTGATTACTGCTAGCGTGTTAACTGGTGTTATACGAAAATTTCGCTAACGGAAGATACATATCCTAACTCCCACCAAAATCCAACACGCACGCACGTATCATATCGTCAAGAGTCTGAATAGTATGCTCACTCTAACCATCAGTCTAAGGATGAAATGTTATACTGAAATGGAGACGAATGCCTATCTCATCATAAAACTACTTCCAAAATTTGTAAGTAAAACGAACATCCCTGTTTGACACCAATGATACCGGCACCCCACGACGTGCTACCACCTCCCTAACATAAATCTCGACCAACTTCTCTGTAGAAATAATCTCCTAGATCGGAATGAAATGTGTGCTATTTGTCAACGATCCACGATGACCCAAATAGAATCCACTCTGTGTGTAGTCATGGGAAGCTTCGTGATAAAATCTAAAGTTATGTCTTCCTATTTCCATAGGAAATCTCCAACGGCTGCATCTTGTCGTGGGGACACTGATGCTCGGCGTTGACTTTCCGGCAAGTCTAGCATTGCTTAACATACCATGCCACATCCCGCTTAATGCAGGGCCATCAATAATCAGGATGAAGATCCCTATACATCTTCGTCGCCCCATGATGAATGGAGAATCTCGACTTGTGAGCCTCCTCCATCAGAACTTGGCACACACCATCCCAATACGGAACCCAGACTCTCCGATGCAGAGTCAACAATCTGTGTCTATGATAATCGAAGGAAGCCACCTGACCCACAATACGCTCACTCTTCCGGTACTCTTCCTTTATAGCCTCAACATGTGCTTCACGAATCCGCTCCAACAACAGAGTAATCACGGTCATCCTCAAACATAGGTACCTAATCGGAGCTGCGACCGCCTTATGGCTGAGAGCATCGACCACCACATTAGCCTTCCTAGGGTTTTAAAGGATCTCACAATCATAATCCTTCACCACGTCTAACCAACGAAGATGCCTCATGTTCAGATTCTGCTGATCCATCAGATACTTCAAGCTCTTGTGATCCGTGTAAATAGTACAACGAACCCCATAGAGGTAATGTTGTCAAATATTGAGGGTGAAAACCACAACCCCCAAATCCAAATCATGTTTCAAATAATTCGCCTCTTGCAGCTTTAGCTGCCACAAAGCATATGCTGTCACACGAACCCGCTGCATCAATACTGCCACCAGACCGGAGATCGAAGCATCACAATAAACCACGAAATCATAAACACCATCAGGAAGGGTCAGAATTGGCGCCTCACACAACCGTTTCTGAAGAGTCTCAAAGGCTGCCTACTGCTCATGCCCCCAGCGAAATGTCACCGACTTCTTGGTCAGTTAGGTCAAGGGAACAACGATCATGGAGAAATCCTGAATGAATCTCCGATAATAACCAGCCAAACTAAGAAACCTCTGAATCTCAGATGGAGACCTCGGAACCTCCCACTACATCAAAGCCTTGACCTTGGCCAGATCGAACAGAATACCCTTCTGGTTGACAAGGTGCCCTTGAAATTGCACCTCACGTAACCAGAACTCACACTTGGAGAACTTTGCGAAAACTCTCTCCCTCCTTAATGTCTCCAACGCCTCACTCAAGTGGTCCTCGTGCTGCTCCTCAGTCTTGGAATAAACCAAGATATCATCAATAAATACAATCACAGACTGATCCATCATCAGTCTGCACACGCAGTTCATGAGATCCATGAACACGGATGGAGCATTGGTGAGCCCAAAAGGCATCACCACGAACTCAAAATGACCATATCGAGTCTGGAAAGCTTTTTTCTGCACAACCTCATCCCTGACCCAGATATGATGATAACCCAATCACAAATCAATCGTGGAAAACCAAGATGCACCTTGAAGCTGGTCGAAAAGATCATCAGTCATCGGGAGTGGGTAACGGTTCTTCACCGTTACAACTTATAACTCCCGGTAGTCGATACACATACGATGAGACCCATCCCTCTTCTTCACAAATAGAATCAGGGATTGCCATGGCGAACTGCTCAGCCTAATAGATCATTTGTCTAACATCTCCTGCAATTGTGTAGACAACTCATGCATCTCAGGAGGAGCCAGCCGATATGTTGCTTTGGATATCGAAGTCGCACCTAGAACAAAAACAGTCCTGAACTCCACCTGTCTCTCCGTAGGTACCCCAGACAAATCCACTGGAAACACATCAGGATACTCCCGCACAATCGACACATCATCCACGGTCACCTTACCCTTATCCCGGGTATCCAAGACATAGGCGACAAAACCCGAGTAACCCTGATGAAGCTAGCGCTTGGCTCTCGTTGTAGAACACATAACCGGCCTACGCTGCGGTCTCTCATCCTTAATCACCAACTCTTCCCCACTTGGGGTCTGAAACCGAACTAACTGTTGCTAATAGTCGATCACCACCCCATTAGGGCTCAACGAAACCATGCCCACGATGACCTTGATCCGACGAAAATGAATGGGACCCAGATCAACCGGATACTGCTCACTGAATAACTGGATAGTACAACCTCGATGAACCCTCGTAACCCGAACAGACCTATCAACAACAATCTCAACATCTAAAGGACAATCCAGCACACCCGTAGCTCCAACAAGTCTCTTGCTAAACGCAAAAGATACAAATGATTGGGTCGCCCCCGAATCAGACAATACAAACGCAGAGATATCGTTCACAAGGAACGATCCTAAAATAAAACACATAAATATAAGAAAACAATTCAATATAAATAAAGAGATAAGGAGAAGATACATACCCATCACAACATCGGGAGCTGCACGCGCCTCCTCTGCCGTTAACTGGAAAGCCCTACTCTTTGCCACAAGCGCATATGCCCAGCCCTGGCAACCATCAGTAATCCGAAGAGTCGCAGGAGCGGGTGCTGACACCGGTCCTGTGTTGGGTTTTAATTCAAAAATAGTTTCAAAACCTAGAAAAATATGGAAACGGAAGACTTGAAAATTTGAATATAACAAAAACATTTTTTATCCACCAAGGACCTTCTTGTAAGTTATAGAAAGATTAAATACCAACCATTGAAAGGATCAAGAAATAACAGCCTTTTGTTTTTCTTTGGATCCTCTTGGGATGCTTGGAAGTTGATGAAGAATGTGGAACCTTTGAGACACCAACAGTGACTCAACTTGATGAAGATGCTAATCCATAAACTCTTAAGAACTCTTAACCTGTAGTTTATATCAAAATATGAACCAAAGAGAGTAAGGAAATGCAAGTAAACTTCAATGCAAGAACAAAAGATGAGAGAATATCATCTCTCTCTCTCTCTCTCTCTATATATATATATATATATATATATATATATATATATATATATATGTTACAGTTTTGGTGTATCAAATCCAAGACTAAATGAAAGCATCAAGTCTTGTATATATAGTAGAAACAATACCCTACTTTTTGAATAAACTAATCAAAATACCATGCCCTTATTCAAATAGTCAAATAGCCATTCTCTCATTTAAATAATCAAAAAGCCATACTCTTGTTTAGACATTCAAAGAGTCATTCTCTCATTTAAATAATCAAAAAACCATAATATTCCTTTTTTACTCTTATTTTAGAAAATAATAAAAGGAAGAAGGCAAAATCTTTTTATTTTATAAACCAAGTTTATATAATATGAACTTTAACCTTTTGGTAAATGAGAAAAGAATTTGTCTAGTCCAAAATATTGTGCATGACTTATTAATTCATACCATTGTAATTATATATATTTTTAATTGCTAAAGAAAATTATTATTTCCTAGAAATATATATAATTTCCAATTTAATTATAAGAGTTTATTGAATATTTATTAAAACCAATTTCGAATAAATAATTAATTATATCAAGTTGTTGTTAGTGTGACCCATTAGCATCATATGTTAAGTAGCAATATCACTTTAATATGACTCTTGATCATACTAGACCTTTTAATCTCCCACCTGTGCAAGACTCATATTAGATTGATATAGATAATGGTGAACGTCTAGCAACATTTCACTACGCCCAACAACATACGACTTTGTGTCATTCTATCAACGCCCAATTTCCAAAAAGCTCAAAGTTTGGTAAGGCGCCTTAGATATCTAACTCTCAACACATAAGAGGAACAAATCTCATCTTGCCTACATAAGCCTCTTATATAGTTCACAATATACCTAAAAATGGCATTTATAACTGCCTGGTTAAGGAACAATATAAAATGCCTGGTTAAGGAACAACATTTTACCATATCAAAACAAAGTACACCCTACAGTCAAGTCCCACTATGTATCTTATATTAGTGTACTTCATAATTTCTCCTACAATTATAACCAACTATGAACTTTTAGAATAATAATAGTATTCATGGATTAAACATGTTAATATAGAACACAACAAGTATTAATGTGATGACTATATCCCAATTTATCATAACATTTTCTAATAGTTGTTATAATGTTCCAATATCTAAATACTAAATCCAAATCAAAATCTTATTTCTAGAAGAATAAAGTCTTGTAGCTGAAGTGTGACCTTTAATACTTAGCTTAAAAGAAGGACTTTATAATTGGGTCTAACAAATTTAATTTGTGTGAATTCTGTAAATACTGTCATCTCCGTACTTAACTTTACTCTAAGTATAGTTAAATTTCTTGGAAAATTTGATTGGTCTTCTTTCGTGACATAGAGTCTCTTAGCTTGATTAAGTATACTCTCGAAGTCACAAAGATTTCTATACGAACCTTGAATGGCAGAAATCGACATAGATTTTCAATGATCCCATTTATCCAATCATATTTGAATTCAAATTCTAAAGTAGTGTATTCTTATTTTTGTAGTAAATTGTGTCGTTATGTTTTTCTTGGAACTCAATCCAACAAGACTTACCCTTCATTCCTTAATGAAGTCAAAGTCATAATTCATAATTTTTATATCTGTTTAGAAATTAACATCTTGAGATCCTTTCTAAACTGATTTTCTCATATGCTTTCTCTTAGTTCTTCCAAGTACTCTTAGAATGCTCTTTTAGTCATCTAGTGACTTAACCATGTATTCAATTAGTATCCTATGACATGCTTACAACATGATCAAATACCATGTCCTATACATAATATGGCGTAAATGATGAATTCATTTGCTAAGCAAATAGAATATAAATCATTTCAACTAGTTCAATCCTATGAGCTATGTACTTTTGAGTCTAGCTCAAAATGGTGCCATATGACAATGCCAAGAATTCTCTAAAAAAATCTTGTGCCTTGATCCCTTTCAAGATATTGCCAATATATGTACAAGGATATGAAACTATTAACATTCATTTTAATCTATCCCTTATAGATTTTACATTCCAAGAATGTATCTTCTCCTTCCAAAGTCTTTCATTTTAGAAACACTTTCCGAGTCAAGGTGAAAACGACCTTGCTTAGTCAGAATGTGATTTCAAATGATTAACTATGTCTCATTCGTAAAAGGTTAGGAATTTCACTATGCTCCCACTAGCTCTTAGTAAACACATATTTTCTATTCATTTTGATATAAAAACGTACCTTGTGGTTTTACATAAAATGATGATTGTAACATTGAGATGTTTGCTTTATATCCACAAGTGGATCTCAAGCTCTACACATTTTTTTAGGATAATCATGGATTAAGAAAACCTCCAGGCTAATCTATATAGGCATCTTCCAGTAGATGTTTATTAGAAAAAAACGGTCTTTCTTAAAATCTATTTGCTATATGCCATATTAAGAATATGAATTTATAGTAAATAATATCCTTATTGATCTAATCATAGATACTTGTGAAAAAAAGGTCTGATCACAGTTAATGTCATGAGTATGATGAGGATCATAGTCAAAGACATTAGTATCATAGAATCATTTTACTACAAGTCTTGCTTTAAATGTGTACGGTTATCCATGTATATTTATTCTTTCTAGAAGAATCATTTTCTCCTTCTAGCCTTGCTATAGGGATAAATTTTAATCAATGCTATACTTGATTCTCATACATGGATTACATCTCATGTTCATGACTCTAAGTCATTTATCAGATTTGAGATCTTACATAGTATCTTCGTATTCGATGGATTTTCTAGAAACCATCAATAAAAGCTCATCAATGAGAGATTCAACTATAGATGATTTCTACGAATAATGTGAACAATTTGTGTTTGTGAATAGTTAATATTTAATTTTAACAATCCTTGTTAAAACTAGTTCCAACTATTACTACATAAGGTTATGGTTCTTGAGCTCTATCAAGTTGCATGTACCTCCCACTTGCTTTGTCATTAAAAGCTTGCTTTCTACTAACTTAGCTTTCACAAGAATAAGATAACTTATTCTTGGTGGGTTTGCATATGATAATCTAAGCCACATTTAAAGTATTACACAAACATGTATTTAGCGATTCCTCGAGGATTGTTCCTATTTGCTATCAAATTGAATAATCATTAGAATTGTCCCAAGGATTGTTCCATGGAAGCATGCTCTGACGATCAAGTTAGATTCGGTATGTGAGATGGGATGGTTTCTCCTAGCTGGAGAGAACCATCTTGTGATGATGGGGGAGTGTACGGGGATGATAGAGGCCGATGTCTTGAGGTGGAAGGGGTATGAGGAACATCCCACTCCAAATAGGATGATATGTTCTTTTTATAGGGATAATTAGGTTAAGGGAAATTAGGTCAGGTCGTGGGCCAACCCAAATAGGGCCAATAAGCCAAGAGCTAGGAGAAGTTTTCAGGCAGGGCTGGCAGGCGAGCACCAGGATGGGAAGGGTCGCGAGCACCAGGTAGGGTTTGCAGGTGAGCTCCAGGTAGAGGCGCTAGGAAATGTTGGTCCGCTAAAGGTTCTAAGCAGTGGTGTATAGATGTTGTTTGGAATCAGATCCATTGCAAGTGTTTTGCCAATTTGTTGGTGAGGGTCATGGTTTGATTTGAGTTCCACTTCGGTTTTAGTGTTACTAGAGGAAGCGGTTTCAACTTTTATTTGCCATGCTAGTTTTAGAAGTTTGACCACATTCTAATATCTTTTCTTTTGCCACACGCCTTTCTTTTTTTTATTTTTGAATTTCGGGGTTATATACTAATGTACCTGTATGAATAGAGATAGGAATAGAGAATAAAACTTATTAAAAATAAACCAATCCACAACAACAATGCCAAAATTTGGTGGTTGTAGAGGCGAACAAATAAATAACCCTAAATATTGCACACTAAATAGTGAATAGTGGTAAAGGAGTCGAACTAATGAGGATTGGTATAATTTGTAAACTCTATCAAAGTTTTACCATAAAGATGCATAGGAAACAATAAAAAATATAAATGGGAGGGTAAGGGGTGTTAGCATGTGTTGTTATGAATCTAATTTAACCAACACTAATAAAATTCAATGTGAATATATAAAAGTTGATGTAAATCAATAAGGGGAAATGGTTGGTACTCAAATTGCTTCAATTGAACATTTAGGTAATTAATCATTACGACTTATAGTGTACTACCTGTGACAAAAACCTAATTTTGCTAAAAGGACTTAAAAATTAATATATTAGTTAGAGAAGCTCATAACATATTTTCTTACTGCAAGTTACAAATCAATGAAGTATGGAATTTTAGAAAATCAACTAGCATTATGGTTTAAAAAGACACCAAATCCAAAATGACTTAAAATGCTTTCATTACCAGGAGAAATACTTTCATGACTTAAATGAAATGAACAAAAACACATAAACTATTTGTTGCTTGTTAATTTTAAGATCTATTACTTAATAAAGAAATTAACCTACTAATATAACATTCGCATGCCTAAACTCTTGATCAAAGATATTTGAACATGAAAAGATGTTTTACTATAATATACTTCCACAGATTTCAACCATAACTTCATAAATTTCTTGAAAACAAATCAAACATTCAAGATTACTTGCAATATCAACTATGGTTTAGTTTATCCTGACATGGTTAAACATGCCAAAAGAGTAAAGGTAATTGTACCAAAAGACTATAAGAAAGTAGAAATGTTTTCCAAAAGCTCAAGAACTCCAAGGGGAACTGGTTCAATGTTCAATGAAAGAGCTCACTAAACAAAGCACTAATAACACTTAAAAGTGAAAAGAAAATACTACCACTATAGGAGTAACACAGGCACATGGTCTCATGAGTAAAATCTCACGCAATTGCGTAAGTGATCTTCGAGAATTTTGATCACATTCTTATGTAGCTTTCACTTGTGCTCTTGCTTGTCTTATTTGTCCATGCTTCCAGCTACAAAAATCCCACTCTTAATGGCCTAAATTTGCTTCCCTCACTAACCCAAACTTGGTACAAACATAACCAAGAATTGCTTAGCCTATATATCAACCCCAATATTAATCATCATCTTTCTTTGTAGCCCACGCCATCTCATTCTTCACTTAACACAAACTAAAATATCTTCCAATCTCCCACCCTATTCTCTTAAATGGCTCGAACTATAATTCATCCCGAATTCACAAAAATCAATGAACGATCTTATTATATCTGCACCAGTCCAGTTTGTCTTCCGAATCTTCCCCGCACCGCGCTAGTCTTTTAAAAATCAGCAATTAGACACAAAAAAGTATATAGTACACAATATACATACGAAATAACAAAAAGTAAAATATGCATGAAGATTAACTAAAAATAAAATAAAATATATTAAAATAAACTAAAAAAGTAAATAAAATGAATATGTCGGTGGTGTTTGAAGTTCAATATGAGTTTTTGTATAAAATAAGTATCTGATTAGTTGTTGCCTCAAATGGAGAAGAAGTATGAGTTGTATGACCACTACTAGAAAACTAGGGCAACAGCACGACACAATCTATAGCTATTCAGTAGGTATAAGGCGATACCTACGGATTTGCTACATAAAATGTCCTATAGCATAAATGCACGTGGGAAATTTTTACCTACAGAAGTGCTACGGACTAGCTACAGAATAGCTACGGATTTTTCCGTAGGTATAATACCTACGGACAGTAATTGCTATGGAATGCCTACGGATTGCCGACGGGTGTATGTTCCTATGGAATAGCTACGGAATCGCATGGCTACGGATTTCCTACGGATTACCTACGCAAGTATTTTCCTACGGAATAGCTACGCAACTGTTTAGCTACAGATTTCCTATGAATTAATGACAGAACTCAAGTTTGACTAAAATTGACTTTCTTCCTACGGAATACCTACAGAACTATTTAGCGACGGATTTCCGTAGCTAGTCCGTAGCTAATTTCATTTTATCAAAAAAAAATTAAAAATTAAAAATTTTCCATTTTTTGTCAAATACCATATCAATTCAATTTGTCCAAAATACACCAAAAAATGTCCCTAATACCAACTTTGACACATTCAATTCCATTGTCTTAAATACCATACAAATGTCTCAAATACCATACAAATTAAGCATGACAAAACAAGCAAACAATACAAGTGTTTTCAAATTCAATTGTTCCAAAATACTTATCAATTGTCCTCAAATGGATTATCGGGGGGAGCACGGGATTGATTTCAAGATATATTCATCATCCTCATAACCGTTTCCATTTGTTCTTTCATTTGTTATTGTTGTTCCATGGTAGAAACTTGTGCCTACAACCTATCAACCTAAAAAAATGGTAACACAATTCATACTTAAACAATAATAGCAATATCAACAAAAATTTTCAACATTTTAAACAAATTTAACAAATTAACTGAATATTTCAACAAATTTAACATTTTTTTACAAATTGACATTCTCAACACTATTTATATAACATTTATATCACAATTAACAAATCTAACAAACTAACCTAACATTTTAACAAATTCAAGCAAAGGCAAACCACATGTAGAGGCAAGGGCAAAAAAAGTCCAAAGGCAAAAAAAACCATGAACAAAAATAAGCAGCAAACCAAAGGGCAAAATAGTGCAATCTACATATGATTTTACAAAGAATAAAGTGCATTCATCATATAGCATATTCATCAAGAGTATACCAAAAAACATGAAACAGTAACAAAGTGAATAAGAATAATGGCACCATGAAAAAGAAAAAAAGAGAGGAAGAAAGTCATCTGCCAACTTTGATCATCTGTTTGTTCTAATTTCATATAACTTAAATGAATTATTTTTCAGCATAACATATATATTTCTCATTAATAAAAAAAATTAATTTCACTTTGTTCTAATTTCATATAACTTAAGTGAATTATTTTTCAGCATAACATATACATTTCTCATTAATAAAAAACTTAATTTCACTTTGGTACAGGGGAGTCACTTGGGTTAACTACATACTTATACTTGGAAAAAAGAAGTTGATCAGATAGCATGTGATCTTTACATTATGGTACAGGGATTTGATTTTGATTCTTTAGTTTTTTTCCTTATTAATTATTAATAAGGGCTTCATGCACACACATAACTCTTTGGCAAATCAGATTTAAGTTTTTTACAAAAAACCATAATTGGTTCCTTAATAACAACAAGTTATGTAATCATTTGACTTATCATAATTAATTCTTCTACACAAATACATACATACTTACTCAAATACCACTAAAAACAAAGTTCAATACCTATATGCCAAAGATCCTAAGCCATATGGACAACAACAAATAATTATGTTTGAATAAACTTGTAGATTAAATTCGTAAATATTTGGCTGAATGATTGATACAAATTAACATATCGGAAAGACTAGGAACATACCTCTGCACTCAACAATGAAATCAAATATCAAGACGTGTGTGGCAGGGACGAATCTTGGAGGATGATGATGGTGCCGACAGCAGCTACAACGACTAGGGTGGGTAGTCCACTAGTGACGACTGCGGCAAATGCTCTGTCCACTGGAGGCGGCGGCGACGGCGACTGTTTGTCGGAGATGGAGATGTTCGTCACAGAAGGTAGAAACAAAGGAAAAAGGAGTTGCGGTCGTAGGTGGGTGTTGCGAAGATCTACAAGCGGAGACTGGTCTTGCTAGGACGGCCGATGACTTCTCAATCGCCGGGAAGGATCGTCGTGGAAGAGTTCAAATCGGGGGAGGTTTGTAGCTTTGTTGGAGAAGAAAGCGAGAAGCAAATCGACAGCCGGAACATCCGATTGATAGGAGACATCATCGTCTTCAGATCGATGAAGAACTGGACGATCGGAGGGAAAACTATGAAAGAGAAAGAGGGAAAACGAATGAAGAAAGGAGATAGAGGGAAGCGGGATTAAAAATTTCCATCTGCCCGCTAAAATGGAGGCGGACATATTTTATGTGAAACATGAAACCCTAAATTAACTACAAATGGCCAAAAAAGTGAAAAAATGAGTGGAACAGCAAGAATCAAACTCAGGGCAAACATGGGAATAAACAACAACACTGCCAACTGGCTGGGAATGCCACATCCACACCATTCTTGTCTACTATTAATTTTGACCATTTCCACTTCTTTTTTTATATTATACTTAATATTATTATAATTATAATAATACTTATTATTATTATTATTATTTTTATTTTTATAATAATAATAATAATAGTTATTATTATTATTATTATTATTATTATTATTATTATTATTATTATTATTATTATTATTATTATTCGTTAGTTTTACCATAATCACCCTCAAGCCCTAGCGGGACCCCAGCCAGGGGCTCTGCCCCTTCAAACCCGCTAGGGGTGCTGCCCCTAGACCCCGTCAAAGGGGCGCTTCCCCTTTGGAAACCCGAGACCCCCAACTAGTCGTCGAACTGGCTTCTAATTAGATCTTATACATTCATGCACTTCGCGCAACCCCTTAGATCACATGTTAGCTTCAGTTACTTAGTGACACTAATATCACCAACAATCAGGGTGTTCTAATATGATGATGATGATGATGGTGGTGGTGGTGATGATGGTGATGATGATGATGCTGATGTTGATGATGGTGATGGTGATGGTGATGCTCATGATGATGATGGTGGTGGTGGTGATGATGATGATGATGATGGTGATGGTGATGATGAAGATGGCGATGCTGGTGATGATGATGATCATCATCATCATCATGTAGGTATACGTGTTTGTGAGATGCATGTGAACGTATTCATAAGAATTATAGTGTTAAACCATTAAGCGAGTAACGGATCTCGTATGTGAATCAATAAGGGGAAATGGCTGGCATTCAAATTGCTTCAATTGAACATTTAGGTAATTAATCATTACGACTTATAATGTAATACTTGTGTTTGGCTAAAATGACTTAAAAATTAATATATTTGTTAGAGAAGCTCATAAAATATTTTCTTACTGCAAGCTACAAATCAATGAAGTATGCAATTTTAAAAAATCAACTAGCATTATGGTTTAAAAAGACACTAAATCCAAAATGACTTAAAATGCTTTCATTACCAGTTTGGAGGAATACTTTGATGACTTAAATGAAATGAACAGAAACACATAAACTATTTGTTGCTTGTTAATTTTAAGATCTATTACTTAATTAAGAAATTAACCAACTAATATAACATTCACATGCCTAAACTCTTGATTAAAGATATATGAACATGAATAGATGTTTTACTATAATATACTTCCACAGATTTCAGCCATAACTTCAAAAATTTCTTGAAAACAAACCAAACATTCAAGATTACTTCCAATTTCAACCAATGATTAGTTTATCCTGACATGGTTAAACATGACAAAAAAGTAAAGGAAATTGTACCAAAAAACTATAAGAAAGTAGAAATGTTTTCCAAAAGCTCAAGAACTCCAAGGGAACCGGTTCAATGTTCAATGAAAGAGATCACTAAACTACCCACAAATAACACTTAGAAGCGAAAAGAAAATACTACCACTTCAAGGGTAACACAAGCACATGGTCTCATGAGTAAAATCTCACGCAATTGTGTAAGTGATCTTCGAGAATTTTGATCACATTCTTATGTAGCTTTTACTTGTGATCTTGCTTGTCCTATTTGTCCATGCTTCCAACTAGAAAATCCCACTCTTGATGGCCTAAATTTGCTTCCCTCACTAACCCAAACTTGGTAAAAATATAACAAGAATTGCTTAGCCCATATATCAAACCCAATATTAATCAGCATCTTTCTTTCTAACCCACGCCATCTCATTCTTCACTCAACACAAACTAAAATATGTTCCAATCTCCCACCCTATTCTCTTAAATGGCCCGAACTATAATTCATCCTGACTTCACAAAAATCAATGAACGATCTTATTATATCTACGCCAGTCCCGTTTGTCTTCGGAATCTTCCCCGCACCGCACTAGTCTTTTAAAAATCAGCAATCAGACACAAAAAAGTATATAGTACACAATATACTTACGAAATAACGAAAAGTAAAATATGCATGAAAATTAACTAAATGTAAAATAAATATTATTAAAATAAACTAAAAAAAAAGTAAATAAAATGAATATGTCGGTGGTGTTTGAAGTTGAATATGAGTTTTTTTATAAAATAAGTATATGATTAGTTGTTAGGAGAAGAAGTATGAGTTGTATGAAAAAGTAGGGCAACTCGTCACCCCCTCTGTTTTTTCAAGACATGTGCATATATTTGAAAAGGATTATTGTTATACTAGAATTGTTCTGAATCCCTCAAGCCAAATTATTACTTGGTCTATCAATTGATGTAATTTTTATAGGTCGAGTGTGTCTGTTGCTATAAATTGTGGTTCTGGTATTGGAGAACTGTTTCGGGTGAGAAGTGAGTACAATTTGTGTGGACAGCTTCAGTTCGACTTCAAGTAATTGTGAGTGCAATCTCAACATAGTTGCTACCGGTTGATTTCAAGGACGTAGACTGCTATTAGTGTCTGATGCACCATACATGTACAAGGCTTTCATGATCTGGATTTTTTCTGGATGTAAGAGTTATTTCTGTCAAACATAAATGGTATGCATAGTAAAACATAACTTTTATAGTTATTAACTTATTAAAATAGATTAAAATATTAGTTTTGGTAAATTTTACATTTTCAAAGTTTATAAAGGGTAAATTTCATATTTTCAAAGTGTATAATAGTTTGGGTAAACATATTAATCTCCCTATCCAGTAATAAACTAGTAATAGTATTCTTGATCGGTTTTGGCATATAGATTTTTACTGTTGTTTTAATTTATGGATCGACTTGGTCTACTCTCTGGTTTTGATTCCATCATTTTCTGGCAGATTTTTAGGACGAAAATCCTTGAAACCTCTGCTTCATCGTCTTTTTGGGTAGTGCTTTGACTCAGATCTTAGATCTGTTCACCCTTCATTTTGGGGTGGTGCTTACTTTGACTGAATTATTTACTTTTACCCACATTTTTTGTAAGCAAATTCCAATATATCGTTTCAGCTTTTAAAACTAGAAATCTCAAATATATATATATATATATATATATATATATATATATATATATATATATATATATATATATATATATATATATATATATATATATATATATATATATATATATATATATATATATATATATATATATATATATATATATATATATATATATGATCATATCCCTACCCCATGGGGGAGCCCCACCCTCCAAGTAATCTTCCACAGGAGATTTTATTTTTCCAGATACTTCCAAGGCTTCCCGTCAAAGCTCTACCCAATGTAATGTGTGTTTGCAAGAAATGGTACTTTTTCTTAAATTCAGGTGCTTTTGCCACCACCTACCACCACCACGTAACCGCCAACGATCACCATGAAAACCACCACAAATATATCGTCTTAGCTGCCACAAACCAATCTCCATACACATCCACCATACAAAAAAATTTCTTTAGGTTTGACTGTGAAACACCAGAAGATGGTTTAACAGGAAACCTTCGTTTACCATTTTATGTACCAATCAATTATAAAAACGTGTCAATTTTAACATCTTTGCATGGATTATTATGCGTAGGCATAAGCGAGTTGGAATGTTCTCCCAAATATTATGCTCTAGTTTTATGGAATCCATTGACAGGTGACAATAAGAAGTTGTCTACAAAGGGTTCTCGGGATGAATGTTACGATATCTTTGATGGTATATTTGGGTTGTATTATATCTCTTCTGATGACGACTACAGGCTTCTACGTGTGAAACGTTATCCCAGTGCTTGTATTTATATATACTCATTAAAATCCGACTCATGGAGAAAGGTCAGGTCAACAGAGGACTTCCGACAAAGGGCTTCCAACTGGGCTTCACTTGTAGGTTACTACCCGGAGCAGCCAAAGCATATACTGTTAAATGAAAAACTCTATTTCTTAAAACAAGTTGATAGAGGAGAAGGGACCTTTATTCATTCATATTCAGTTATGAGGTTCGAAACAAAGACCGAAAAGTTCACAGAGATAGTGATGCCTTCTTTCGGAAATCAAATGACAAGCTCTTTGGATTTCATGGTTCTAAAAGGGTGCATTCACTTCTGTGTTGCAATTCTCATCGACGACACAAGTTATATGGAAAACCAACGTTGTTATGAAATGATCGAGTTATGGAGAATGAATGGAGATGGAGATTGGACGAAGGTGTTAACTTATGGCCCGATGTCATTTTTTCTTTGGAGTCAGTCGCTACTGCACGTGATGAGAAATGGAAATTGGCTCATTCAAAACGAAGTTGATGTTTACGTATTAGATATGAAGAAGCATACCAAAGAAATGGTGTTTACATGTAACCCAATCTATGCCCAGCGTATGTCTAAAGAAGCATACGACAGAATGGGTTCAAAAAATATCACTCCAAGAGGGAAATACATCGAGACTACTGTGTCACCCAATAAATATTCTCTATACGTATGTACATCTCCATCATACTCTTTAAACCTAAATATTGTTTTTTTCTTTCAGTTTTATATAATTAATATCTCTATCATACTCTTTAAACCTAATCGTTTTTTTTCTTTCAGTTCTATATATTTTTATCCGTATATGAGTCTAAAAATGTGCCATTGACTTCGATTCATTTATATCTAAATCTAGAAAATATTTTTAGTTACAAATAAATCACAAATTTCGTTATCATGCATCTGCAGGCGCGGAAATGGAAGTTCAAAATAAATAGCTTAGAATGGTGTACTGTTGGGTCGTGGGCGGAATATGTAAGTTATATTTATCATTTTTTATATATAACATTCTCAGCTTTTAGTTCAATAACAAGCATATTGTTTTGATAAATTTCAGGAGGCATATGAAAGAGTCATGATTGAGAAGCATGGGAACGATGTCACTCAAAATCCGGAGGAAACTGTTGAGTTACGGGTGCAAAGTCAGGGAGGAAGATCCTCAGATCTTAAGTTCGCGACAACAGGAACCCCTCTGGGGGGTGTGCCATGTCCTCCATTAAGTACAAAGAGTCACAAGAACAGGTATATATACTAATTTAATATATGCATTGAGTTCTTATAAACAAATAAATACGGTTTGTTTAACTTTTAAAAAGGAATTAGGTTGTCTATGTTACTAAAAAATTAAGTATTTTTGTTATTATGGATAAATAATCAAATACGCCTCTATTATAGATAAAATGTAAAGTACATTGCTAATATAGATAAAATGTAAAATATGTTACCTTTTATAGATATAAAATGCAAGTACATTACTTCGCTAATCGGTCGTTCGGTCAACCGAGGAGTAGTAAATACTTCACCTAGCTAGGTCGGGAATACTTGAGGAGTACACTTATAAGGTAAATTATACAAAATTTGCCAAAATTGTATATATAAACCAAAAGTTCTTTAAAGTTTATAACAAAGTAGCTGAAATATAAGTTAAAATGATATATATGCTCTATACGACAAATATCATAAGGAACTCAAGAATATGGAATTACTAATAAAAGTTTGCATATTAGATTGTTAAACTAGTTAAAAGTAAACATTTAACATGAGGCAGAAATTACGTCAAATAGCATATGAAGGACGAGTAGAATGATTTTTACATTTATAAACTAGTGAAGTGTGTTGATACTATGTACAATTATAATGTATATTGTTGTAACGGATAAAACAAAGTTAATATAAATAATTTGTTTCTAATTATATATTGTTTGTCCACTTACTATATATGTGTTTTGAAATTTTTAGGTATGGGAATTGGAAAGTGAACAAAAAGAACGAGAAGATATGCAAGACCAACTTGCAAAGGAAATAGAAATGGAACCAAAAGAACGGAAAGATATGCAAGCACAAATATGAGATGATCTAGTAACAATCTTGGCAATACACCAAATTAATTTTACGTTTTTATATTTTTTGTTTTAGGCAATAGTTGAACACTAATCATTATTATATTTGTGGTTTTTATGTTTAATAAAACGTATGTTTTATTTGATAGTTTATAGATTTCTTTTATTCACTTTTTGGTTTAACTTATAAAATAGAATATGCAGATTGTATTGACTTTTTTTATATTGGGTAGAAAAAATCTAGGCCTTTTGGTAATTTTTATGTTTTTAAACTACATTATTAGGCTGATCTGTGTGGTTTCAGCAATGACATCGACCAGCTCGGCAAATACCGGGCGAGCCCTCGGCATGCCGAACGCATATCGACAACTCTGCTAGAACTTACCGATGAGAGAGGAGATTAATTGGGTTTGAACAGGCCGGTCCATTGAATTTCAATGCCCGGGGCAAGAAAAAAATAGTGCCATAACATTTCTAAACAAAAATTATATAGGAAAAGCGAAATAAAATTTATAGTCAAACTAAATGATAGTTGTACGAACAAAAGCATACAAAGTGCCATTTTACATTTTTTGAAGAAAAACATATGTTATTTGATGATCAACAAGACTTCATAGACATTGACTTTCAATACTTCTTTTCGCCGAAGTTAGCTATCCAGAACCACAACCTATACATAAAACATAAAATGGTCTTGCAGAAATTGAAAATCAACATCATATTTTCTAAAATCTGATACATCAAAGTTTTAAAAATTCAAATAACTTATCAGATGTTGAGACATATCTGAATTTCATATACATCAGATTATTCAGAAAACTCATATCACATTATTCAGATATAAAAAAAAAACTAATTAGTTGTTCAAAAACAGATTTCACATATGACATCAGAATTTACATAACAGATTTTTAAAAATCCGATACATCGTATTTTAAGAAATTAAAATAACTTATCAAATTTTGAGATACATCAGATCTTCATATACATCAATTATTCACAAAAAACTATATCATATTTTTCATATATATATATATATATATATATATATATATATATATATATATATATATATATATATATATATATATATATATGTGTGTGTGTGTGTATATATATATATATATATATATATATATATATATATATATATATATATATATATATATCTCAAAATTTCAATATCAAAAACACATCATACTATTTAGAAAAAACAGTTACATCAGAAATTTAAGAAAATCTCATTAGAAAAAACCTTATAAAAGTCTAAAGAAGTCGAAGGAAAAAATTACCTCAAAAATTAATGAAGCCTATAACAGTTTTGCATCAACAAGACTACAACTTTAATTGATAACTTCACTTCACCTGCAAGCTATATAAGCAAAATTGAAATTTTAAAAAATTTCAACAATAATCATTATCATATCAACTTCAAGTAGGTTATGAAAGAAATTTCAAACACTAGAAAAACTTATTGTGGAAGACTAATTCATTCAATGACCCCTTTAAATTTTCACTTTAACATGCCTAGTTCTAGATTTAGAGCAGTGGAGGACCATATGAAACTTTAGCAATTCACAAAATTCTTATAATTTGAATATATTAATAGGAGATAAACAGATTAGAGGAAACTGTTCAGGAGAATAATAGGATACTAGATGAAACTATTCAGAACGAGAACGCAAGAATATAAGAGGAATGACTGAGCGAGGGTGAGAGAAGAGAACTGTTAGTTTAGCTCAGATTAGATCAAGATTTTTCATTTTAATCATCCATCGTCTTTTTCCAGAACCAAACGCTTCGTCTTCTACGCCTTCAATTATTAGGTGTGGCTGTTGCTCATATCGAGAAACCAGAAGCGTGCTAAATCGATTTTTCAGTCGGCGCCTAATGACGTTGACAATAACTTCTTCACGCTGCCCCTCTTTGACATGGAGTGGACTTGCTACTATGCGGCCCAAGTATAATACCTATAACAGTCCATGAAAAATTGATGCCCTATTAGGATTTGCTGCCCTGGGCCATGGCCCAACTTGCCCTGCGCTTGGGTCGGCCCTGGGTTTGAATGCACTAACCATTGGGAGCCCCTTTCTTGCCGTTTTTTTTAATTCAGAAAACCCCCCATTTTTACCCTATATAAACACAACTATTTCACCTATTTTATCCCACTATACCATCTTCATATTTTCACTTAAACAATGCAATTCTTGTGAAAACATGACTTTCCGTTCCAACTAAAAGACTCAAAAAAAGTCCAAAAGAAGCACTCAAAACTCAAAAATCTCACCTTCTTCAACAAATATCGTTCAAAATAAAAGCAATCGACCAATTTATTCTCCACCAAAATTACACTTTGGTGGTGTTTATTATCCATTTCAATCCCAAAACCAACCTTACTACCAAAATCAAGCACAATACCAAAAATAACCTCAATTCCAAAACCAACCACAATTTCAAAGACAACTCCAATTCCAAACCAACCACAAATGAACTTGTCATCCCAAATGGAAAATGAATTCAATCCATTCGATGATCTTTTCGACTCCCCAATGAATTTCCAAACCCAATTCCAAAGTAAAGGGAAACCCGAAGTCATCCCTGAAATGGAGTCCGAGCCGAAAGAGAATCCACCACAACCCAAAGAAAAGTGGAAGGGCGGCTCCAAAGCAATGGATACCGAACGAAGAAAAGGTGTTAACTCGTGTGTGGGTGGATGTTTCTGAAAATTCGATGATCGGAAACAACCAAGATTGTCCACATTTTTTTACAAAAAATGACATGACGTTTTCTCAACAAGATGAATCTTTGAGACAACGAGAAAAAAAAGACCAAATTCATTCCAAGTGGAGAAATGCCAACAAAGTGGCGACGGATTTTAATAGGGTGTTTATGTGTGTCAAACGACAATTGCAAAGTGGTGCAAACAATGAAACCATTCTTCAAAAAGCTTGTGAATTTTACAGGAATCATAAAGTGGTCAATTTCAAATTTATACACATTTGGAATATTTTGAAATTGTCAAAAAAATAGATAGGGGTCGACGATTCTTAAACCTTGATGGGTGGTTCTTCTAAAGGAATCAAAACATCTGAAACAACGCATAGTTAAATCTGAAAAAATCAGTTTGCTTCTAACGTTGTGAAGGTTAAGGACCAATCGTCAAAAGTTTTGAAAGCACATGGATCATATATAATGTTTTTAAGTCATGATGACTAAACTTCAAATCTGAAAAAATCATAGGGTCCATTTATGATGTTTTTCCTAAAATCTGTAATAATAATATTCAGTTTCAACAAAAAAACTAATAAATAATACAGTACAATATGTTTAATAAATTAAAATGGTGAAATACAAATTAATTACAAATTGATTTTTGCCTTTTTTGCATTTACATAACTTCATTTGTTTGCCTTTGTTTCATTTCATTTCGCATATTGTGATGAGTTTGATGCAAGGATGTCACTTTTGACGGTTTATGATGAAATATTGACAGAATCTTTTAGTTACAATCTTTTTGTGCCAAATTTCTTATCAGTTTTTGTCTGTCAAGTTGAGGGGAGTGGTGTCACACTTGTCACGGTCTACGTAAGCGCCACGTCATTTCATGGTTTGTATAGAGATGGTTTTAGATATTCATTTGATAATGAAAAGGGTTCTATTACTGCTTATCTTAATGGAATATTTGAAACTATGATGGTTGTAGACAATTTAGGAAACGATGTGTTGTGTATTGATTCTTCCAATGACTTGGATAAATCATGCTTGTGGCAGTGTCGTCTTGGACATGTCAACAAGAAACGCATAGCCCAACTCCAAAAGGATGGAGTATTGGAGTCATTCGACCTTAGGGACGATGACGTGTGCGAGTCTTGTTTACTTGGAAATATGACCAAGTCACCCTTCACTGGCACTTGTGCGAGGGGTGAGGGTTTATTGGATCTCTTACATACAAATGTATGTGGACCCTTTAGATCCACCACAAGGAATGCGAGTCACTTCTATGTGACTTTCACTGATGGTTATAGCAGATATGGGTATATCTACTTAATCAAGCACAAGTCAGAAACCTTTGAAAAGTTCAAAGAGTTTAAACAAAAAGTGGAGAATCAGTTGGGCAGGAAAATCAAGATGCTTCGATCCGATCGAGGTGGAGAGTACCTAAGTCTTGAATTCCATGACTACCTCAAGGAATGCGGAATCATTTCACAATTGACGCCACCTAGGATACCACAGTTGAATGGTGTGGCTAAGAGGCATAATCGAACCTTGCTAGACATGGTTCATTCCATGATTAGTATTGCTTCGCTACCTATCTCATTCTAGGGGTATGACTTAGAGACTGCCGCCCATATCCTTAAATTAGTCCCTACAAAGAAGGTTACCAAAACACCTCACGAGATGTGGACGGGGAAAGTTGCCTCGTTGGCCCACATCAGGGTTTGGGGTTGCGAGGCTTTTGTAAGACGAGAGACTCACGACAAGTTTGAACCTCGTAGTGAGCGATGGATTTTCATCGGCTACCTACAGAAGTCCTTTGGATATCTCTACTATAGACCGAGTGACAACGTTATCTTCGTTGCGAGGAGAGGGGTTTTCCGAGAGCAAGAACTCATAAGCCAAGGGGACAGTGGGAGGCAAATCGATCTTAAAGAGCTTCAAGAGTCGAGCGATGAAGGAACCTCTAACACTGGCGCTCAACCCGAGGAAGAAACTCCGATTGAACCAATTGATGATTCCTTACCTCTTAGACGTTCCGAAAGAGTTAGTGTTCAACCCTAGTTTTATGGTTTTCATATTACTACCGAAGGGGATACGTTCATTAGTGATTGTACACTAGTGAATCTGGACGAACCTAACAGCTATAAGGAAGCCATGGTAGGTCCAGATTTTGCGAAATGGAAAGAGGCTATAGACAGTGAGATTCAGTCCATATATGACAACAAAGTTTGGAATTTGGTTGAGAATGTGCTAGGACGTAAGACAGTCGGGTGCAAGTGGATCTTCAAGAAGAAGACCGACATTGTCACACCCCCAAACCAGAACGGCGAAAACGTTCGGGGGCGGAGGACGTCATATTCAATATCATAACAGTTCATAGAAAGGAAAGTACACACCACCATACATATATAAAGGTTTTAAATATGTTTACATCGTTGTATTCATTACATGCTTAAAAGATAAATGCATAAACATCTTTCCAAAGAAGTAATTAACGCCAGCGCGTTAATCCCCAAAAGTAGATTTTCCAACCTGCTTAGCGGTTCCCTGAGAATACAAGTTATTTGAAAAGAGAGTATCAACAATTAAGTTGGTGAGTTCATAAGTGGTTTAGAAAAGTCGAATGCCATTCCTAATGAGTGTATGTTTTCCAAGAAAAACCCTTATTTTCTTATAAAAGTATGAAATGCATATGAATGTTTGTGTTATAAGTTGTAAATAATTGTACCAGGAAAATCCCTTATTTTCCTATTAGTTGTTTGGTTTGTATATAGGAAAAACCCTTATTTTCCTAACATAACTGGCAGTCACTAAGACCGAAAATCACAAGAAACCGATGTTCTTGAAAGTTGTGTCATAGTTTTATATAATAAAGCTATACGAAGATCGCATTTGTTAGATGAAGAAGAGTTTTAATAGCCACTCGTTCATAAAAGCATAATACCATAATAATTGTATATCCGATGAGTTTTATAACCATACTAAACATAATATGCCTGTAACGACGTTCTTCAGGCGTCGCAGCGTTATGACAACTGTCACCCCAAAAGACAGACTGTAGCTAACAGTCAGGGCGCGGGATCATGACTTCCCGTATAGATCTATACACATTTGACACGTTCTCCGAACGGGAGACTCTGGTTATAGACAGGACTTGCAGCACTACTTTCTAATAAAGAAAAGTAACGTTTGAAGATGTACACGTCTCATGGATTCTCAACTAAGTCTATATTAAAGTGATAATTTTGTATGCAAAGTTTATCCTTTTTCACAATGTTTGACAAAGCAAAATCATAAGTTTTTAGAATGTATAAAACGACTTAACAATGAAAGGTACTTTGAAATCATTATATACTTCGTATAAGTCTAATGCACGCAAAGTATGACAAGAGTTTTCCATAGTAGTAATGAGTTCCAAGTGATTTATTCGATAAAACAAGTGAAGTGAAAGTTTATAAAATGCACGATAATAACCGTATATTTACTTGTATTCCCCCCTAAAAGAGTATAAAAGCATTTAAAATGTATTTAAAGTGTGTTTGAAGAGGTATGAACTCACCTGAAAGTTTGAAGATAGCGAGATGGAAAACCGGGCAGAGTTCGTCTCGGGAAACGGATTTTCTCGGGATTCTCAGGAATATAATCGACCCTCGGGACTTGAGCAAAAAGACCAGAGCTTCGGGGTAGTGCGGGCAAAGAAAACGAGGCAAGATCGTGAGAGGAAGGAGAGAAATGAGCAAGTTTTTCGGAAGCCCTCGCATTCTATTTATAGGGAGGCTGAACCGCCTCGGTACGCAGGGCGTACGCTCGTACGCAGCGCGTACGCATACGTCACGCATGAGCGAGTCCTCGACTGTCTCGGCTTCGGATGGGGCGGCGGGTCGGATGGGACGGCGGGTTGGATGAGACAGCGGGTCGGACGGGTCGGGTCGGTAGCTTCGCAAAGGGGCGACGTGGACGGACCGAGACCGCGGCCTTCGGGTACGCGGGGCGTACGGGGTTATGCGGCGCGTACCTCGGATGAGGACGCTGACTCCTCCTTCGGATATTACCGAATTTTGAATTAAATTTATATATAATTTATTTAATAAACTTCAAAAAATCATATCTTCTTCATACGATCTCCGTTCTCGATGGTCTTTATATCCACGCGTAGGTGAGACTACGATCTACAACTTTCGTTTAGGTTCCGTTGGCAAATTCCGAAATTATTTTTATTTATTTATTAAAATGACGTGATTAAGGAATTTCTTTAAAAATTCATAACTTCTTTATCTGACGTCGGTTTTTGCCAGACTTTTTACCGCTGAAATACCATTGTCGAGACCTTCGATTCTCGTTTAGGTCATTCCGGCCAAAAGTCACTCGATCTCCGATTCGAGTTTTTGGGTTGTCTATTGCTAAGCCGAACTTGGATAAATCATAACTTCAGTATACGAAGTCGGATTTAGGCGTTCTTTTTACGTACGATCATGGTTTAATGACATTAAATCATAGAAGAATTTAAATAGAAACTTTTTGGACATTTTATTATCAAAGTTAATTTTATTAACTCAAAAGTGGTTACAATACTTGAACTTTTAGGTCATTACAAAGAGTTGAAATATCGGTTTGTTACATCATCCCCCCGTTAGAGGGAATTTCGTCCCGAAATTCGATATAAGAGAAAAGTTTTAGGGCCTGAGGAAAAGATGCGGATACTTCTGTTGCATCTGATCTTCTCGTTCCCACGTGAACTCAGGTCCCCTCTTAGCATTCCAACGGACCTTTACTATTGGTATGCGAATCTGTTTAGTTCGTTTAACTTCCCTATCCATGATCTCGACGGGTTCTTCCACAAAGTTAAGATTTTCGTTAAGCTCGATTTCGTCGAGTGGAATCACAAGTGTTTCGTCGGACAAACACTTTTTCAGGTTCGATACGTGGAATACTGGATGTACTTTATTAAGCTTGATCGGAAGTTGGAGTTTGTAAGCAACTGGACCAATTCTTGAAATGATTTCGAAGGGCCCAGTGTACCGAGGATTTCGTTTCCCATGCTTTCCAAAGCGTATCATGCCCTTCCAGGGTGAGACCTTTAGCAGTACATGGTCAACAATTTGAAATTCCAAGGGTTTTCGTCTTTTGTCGGCATAGCTCTTTTGCCTATCCCTCGAGGCTTTCAGTTGTTCTTGTATTTTCACGATATTTTCAGTCGTTTCTCTGATGATCTTCGGACCAGTGAGGGTGCTATCAGTGAATAGACCTTTTGCCAACTGCGTGTCGCCTACTTCCGTCCAGCACAGAGGTGATCTGCACTTATGGCCGTAAAGGGCCTCAAATGGAGCAGTCTTGATACTAGTATGATAACTATTGTTATAAGAGAACTCGACTAAAGGTAAGTGAACATCCCATGCTTTACCAAAGTCGATCACACATGCTCGCAACATGTCTTCCAAGGTTTAGATCGTTCTCTCACTCTGTCCGTCAGTCTGTGGGTGATAGGCTGTACTCATATCCAACCTTGTTCCCATGGATTTTTGTAATGATTGCCAGAATCTGGAAGTGAATCTGCTGTCTCTGTCCGAGATGATAGACATAGGCACTCCATGAAGTCGTACGATCTCTCGGATGTATATTCTTGATAGTTTTTCCATCTTATCAGTTTCCTTGATCGGTAAGAAATGAGCGGACTTGGTTAGCCTGTCGACGATCACCCAAATAGTATCTTGGCCACCCTAAGTTTTGGGCAGTTTCGTTATGAAGTCCATGGAAATCTGTTCCCATTTCCACTCAGGTATTTCAGGTTGATGGAGTAGACCTGAGGGTTTTTGGTGTTCTATCTTTATCTTGGCACAAGTCAAGCACTTGCTCACATAGATAGCAATCTCTGCTTTTATGTTTGGCCACCAGTAGAGTTGCTTGAGATCTAGATACATCTTATCTGACCCTGGGTGCACGGAGTATGGAGTCTTGTGTGCTTCATTCATAACTACATCTCTGAACCCACGAAACTTGGGTGTCCAGATTCGGTTCATGAGGTAGCGTACTCCGTCACTCTTGATTTCTAGGTTCTTGTCCATCCCCCTAAGGGTCTCACCTGTCACGTTTTCGGGTTTCAAGGCCTCTATCTGAGCTTGCTTGACTTGTGATGACAGGCGCGAATGGATCGACATGGTTAATGACTTCACTCTTCACTCTTCGACCAGAGTACTCCTTCTGACTAAGGGCATCGGCAACGACGTTTGCCTTCCCTGGATGATAGTGAATCTCACATTCGTAGTCGTTGAGCAATTCGACCCAACGTCGTTGTCTCATGTTTAACTCCTTCTGGTCGAAGATGTGTTGAAGGCTCTTGTGGTCTGTAAAGATGGTGCACTTGGTCCCGTATAGGTAGTGCCTCCAAATTTTCAGAGCGAAGACCACCGCTCCAAGTTCTAGGTCATGAGTGGTGTAGTTGACTTCATGCGTTTTCAGTTGTCTTGAGGCATATGCAATAACCTTTCCTCTCTGCATTAGTACACAACCTAGCCCTTGCTTCGAGGCGTCGCAATACACCATAAAATCTCCGATCCCCTCCGGAAGAGAAAGGATAGGTGCATTGCAAAGGGCTTGTTTCAAAGTCTGAAATGCAACATCTTGCTTTTCTCCCTAGTTGTAGGTCACACCTTTCTGGGTTAAAGCGGTAAGAGGCTTTGCGATGCTGGAGAAATTCTGGATGAACCTTCGATAATAACCAGCAAGACCTAGAAATTGGCGAATTTCGGTTGGTGTAGTTGGTGCAGACCAGTTTTCGATAGCCTTGATTTTTGAGGGGTCCACGTGGATTCCTTCCTTGCTGACCACGTGACCGAGGAAGTCCACCTTTCTAATCCAAAACTCACATTTCGAGAATTTTGCATAAAGTCTCTCAGTCCGTAACGTCTCTAAGACTTGTCTCAGATGCTGGCTATGTTCTTCTTTATTCCTCGAATAAATGAGTATGTCGTCTATGAATACTATTACAAATTTATCCAAGAATGGACGACACACCCGATTCATTAGATCCATGAATACGGCCGGCGCATTGGTTAGTCCGAACGGCATCACTACGAACTCGTAATGCCCGTATCTCGTTCGGAAGGCCGTCTTGGGAACGTCACTCTCCAGGACTCGCAGATGGTGATATCCCGATCTCAAATCAATCTTGGAGAAGTAGTTTGCTCCTTGGAGTTGGTCGAATAAGTCGTCGATTCGGGGGAGAGGGTATCGGTTCTTGATGGTAAGTTTGTTGAGTTCCCAGTAGTCGATGCACATCCTGAATGATCCATCCTTCTTTTTCACGAATAACACAGGTGCTCCCCAATGCGAGAAGCTCGGCCTGATGAATCCTTTTCCGAGTAGCTCATTTAGTTGGGATGATAGCTCTTGCATCTCTGCCGGGGCTAACCGATAAGGCGCTTTGGCTACTGGGGTAGCTCCGGGAACCAGGTCGATTCTAAACTCGATTTGTCTCGCAGGTGGTATTCCTGGAAGGTCCTCGGGAAAAACGTAGGGAAAATCGCATACGTTAGGCACGTTCTTGACGTCCTGGACTTCGCGTTTTACATCCACGACATGTGCCAAAAACGCGTGGTACTCCTTGCGTAGGCACTTTCGAGCTTGGATACTTGAGATGATACGAAGAGTGGTATTGGGTTTGTCGCCCAAGACACGGAAAGTTTCGCCGGTTGGCAGATTAAGGCGAACGGCCTTATCGTAACACAAAATGTCAGCATGATGAGAACTCAGCCAATCCATGCCAATGATGACATCGAAACTCTTAATCGAGACTGGCATGAGGTTGATTGGAAAGGGATTATCGTTTAGAGTTAGGGTACAGTTTAAGTATATCTCCTTAGTGTCTTCGGTTTTACCGTTGGCCATTTCTACTATAAACGGTTCACTTAATGATTATGGTAATGGCTTTAGCAGGCCTTTAAAATTGTGACTCACAAAACTTCTCTCCGCTCCACTATCAAACAAAATGCATGCATACGAGTTATCGAGAAGAAACGTACCCGTAACAACAGTAGGGCCCGCAACGGCTTCATCTTGTCCCATTGTGAAAACTCGGCCCCTTCCACCGGTATTCCTGTTGTTTGCCTTCGGACAGTCCCTGCGGTAGTGCCCCGTGTGTCCGCACTCAAAGCAGGCACGACTTACTCCGGTATTAGTAGTGGGGGTGGATTGTTGGGTTGGCTCTTTGCAGTAGCGGGCTGCATGTCCCTTCTTATTGCACCTAGTGCATTGAAGATAACGGCAAGTACCGTGGTGGTGGAAGCTGCATTGGTTGCACTTTGGAAGTTTCCCATTGTATGAGCTTGTGGGGGTAGAGTTGGTAGGTACAGTAATCGCGTGAGTCGCTATTACTTGTTGTTTCTTGGGGTTCTCATGGAGGGTTTGTCCTCTCCTCTTGTTCCAAGGCCTACTCTGGCCCTGAACCTCCTTAGGTGGATTTGCGGATGCTGCAATGGTACCCTGTTTTACTCCGTGGTCGATGAGTTGCTGAGCCAGGCGTTTAGCGCTGTTGTAGGTAATAGGGTTGGAAGCTAGGACATGCCCTTGAATCTAGGGTGACAACCCCCAAATGTACCTTTCAACCTTCTTTGATTCTGGGTTGACCATGGTAGGGCACAACGCAGCGAGGTCGTTGAACCTAGCCGTGTAGGCGACTAGATCAGACTCAGTCATTTTCAGATTCCAGAGCTCCTGCTCAAGCTTTTGCACTTCGCCTCTTGGGCAGTATTCTTCTAGTAGTAGAACCTTCAGATCTTCCCAACTCATGGTGTTAGCGACAGTGAGCGTCACTGAATTCACATGGCTTTTCCACCAAGTGAGAGCTCGATCTATAAAAGTGCAAGCAGCGAACTTAACCTTGTTTGTTTCTTGGCATGAGCAGATCTCGAAGACTGTTTTGGTCTTTTCGAACCATTGCATTAGTGCAATGACTCCCCCAATGCCATTAAAAGTCTTTGGCTTTGCGTTGGAGAACTCCTTGTAAGTACATTCCTTTACATAACCCTGGCCGGTGCCATGATTGGAACGATTGGTGCTGCTTCTTGTACCTCCATTTGCATTGGAGTTTATTTGAGAGAGAGCTGCTATTACTGCTGCCGTGATAGCAGCCTGGACCATGGCCGGATCATAGGTTAGTGGTGGAGGTGGTGGTGGGGTTACGTTTGTACGTGCTGATCTACGAGGAGGCATCGCACTGCCAAAAGAAGAGAATGAGAGATTATAAGTTTCAGTGGTTGCGAGTTGAATGATATTGAGTTAAATTCCTTTAATAGTTTAAGAATTTGGTTTGGCCAACACAGGGCTTTGAACTTGATTCATAAATAACGTTTGAATAGATCTACTAATGAATTGCACGGGCTACACATAATGAAAGCAAGAAAGAGATATGCCCTATATATATTAAACACATAGAGGTGTTACATCTAAGTCTTAGGCAAAAGTTTTCGACCCTTCTAAAGGTCTCCGATTACAGAAGATTTTAAAGGAAATAATATTTTTATCCGAAGTCCTAATTTATAGCAAAATTTGAGAGTCGGGCAAGTACTACTTGCGGTGTGGTTTGCGCTTGGAGCTTGACTCCGTGTCGGACTGCTTTGACTCCATGAGGCGCCTATCAAACGCGGCTTGTTGTTCCCTTATCTCCGCTGTTGCTGCGATCGATGCATTTATTTGTTCTTGGAGGGCATTAGTGCGGTCTAGGCCATACCCTGGCAACTTGTCCAAACGGCGGATGTCGGAATTGTGCACTTGCACTTCCACGTTGACCTCGTGGATCCGGTTGGCTTGAACTCCGGATTGGTAGCACTGGTTCGCTAGTTTGCCAACCATGACTGGAAGTGCTCGGTCTGTTGATCCCCCGCCTCTGACATCATAGAAGTCTTGGCACATGCCGTAGGGAGGGCGTAAGCTTTGTTGTTGGCTCCATTGGTGGAGGTGACTTCCCCACACAGGAGTGGGTTCTTGGAAGTTCCTCACGTGGATGGGAGATTGTGGGATCGGTGGATTGATAACTTCTAGCTCTGAATCTGTACCAGATTCATCTCCCTCATCCAATTCTATTGGCTCTTCATCTTCTTCGGGATCTTCTTCGATCCATCCTCCATTACCTTGGTTGGGGTAGTAGGGGTCATTGGGGTGATGAAATCTAGCCATTGAGTCTGTACGAGAATAGGGTTAAGAATTTACTATAAGCTAGAGTACATGAAATTTACCCTTAAGTTTAATGGCTGATGACAACACAAAAACTCCTTTAGTATTATGTAATGATGTGCTTTTTGGTAAGTTTTAAAATTGTTGTCCACTGCAGACACTCCTTGGCACATGTTAGTCGACTCTCGGACAAATATAGTTGATCAGGCTATATTCTTCCCAGTTCCGATTACATGTCCCAAGGCGTACTTGCACTGCACAACTTATTCATAATACTTCTAAAATTACTCGATATGAAACTATTATTAGTATGAAACGAGTGCATGCCTACTTTAAAAACTAATTAAATTTAATTTCAAAAGTATGACTCTCCTCAGAGTGTTTTTGCCCAGTTGAGTTTATAGTTGTATACCAAAAAGAAATGGTTTTGATATACTTAATTCCCTATAAACAAAGCTCTGATACCAATCTGTCACACCCCCAAACCAGAACGGCGGAAACGTTCGGGGGCGGAGGACGTCATATTCAATATCATAACAGTTCATAGAAAGGAAAGTACACACCACCATACATATATAAAGGTTTTAAATATGTTTACATCATTGTATTCATTACATGCTCAAAAGATAAATGCATAAACATCTTTCCAAAGAAGTAATTAACGCCAGCGCGTTAATCCCCAAAAGTAGATTTTCCAACCTGCTTAGCGGTTCCCTGAGAATACAAGTTATTTGAAAAGAGAGTATCAACAATTAAGTTGGTGAGTTCATAAGTGGTTTAGAGAAGTCGAATGCCATTCCTAATGAGTGTATGTTTTCCAAGAAAAACCCTTATTTTCTTATAAAAGTATGAAATGCATATGAATGTTTGTGTTATAAGTTGTAAATAATTGTACCAGGAAAATCCCTTATTTTCCTATTAGTTGTTTGGTTTGTATAGAGGAAAAACCCTTGTTTTCCTAACATAACTGGCAGTCTCTAAGAACTAAAATCGCAAGAAACCGCCGTTCTTGAAAGTTGTGTCATAGTTTTATATAATAAAGCTATACGAAGATCGCATTTGTTAGATGAAGAATAGTTTTAATAGCCACTCGTTCATAAAAGCATAATATCATAATAATTGTATATCCGATGAGTTTTATAACCATACTAAACATAATATGCCTGTAACGACGTTCTTCAGGCGTCGCAGCGTTATGACAACTGTCACCCCAAAAGACGGACTGTAGCTAACAGTCAGGGCGCGGGATCATGACTTCCCGTATAGATCTATACACATTTGACACGTTCTCCGAACGGGAGACTCTGGTTATAGACAGGACTTGCAGCACTACTTTCTAATAAAGAAAAGTAACGTTTGAAGATGTACACGTCTCATGGATTCTCAACTAAGTCTATATTAAAGTGATAATTTTGTATGCAAAGTTTATCCTTTTTCACAATGTTTGACAAAGCAAAATCATAAGTTTTTAGAATGTATAAAACGACTTAACAATGAAAGGTACTTTGAAATCATTATATACTTCGTATAAGTCTAATGCACGCAAAGTATGACAAGAGTTTTCCATAGTAGTAATGAGTTCCAAGTGATTTATTCGATAAAACAAGTGAAGTGAAACTTTATAAAATGCACGATAATAATTGTATATTTACTTTTATTCCCCCCCTAAAAGAGTATAAAAGCATTTAAAATGTATTTAAAGTGTGTTTGAAGGGGGTATGAACTCACCTGAAAGTTTGAAGATAGCGAGATGGAAAACCGGGCAGAGTTTCATCTCGGGAAACGGATTTTCTCGGGATTCTCAGGAGTATAATCGACCCTCGGGACTTGAGCAAAAAGACCAGAGCTTCGGGGTAGTGCGGGCACAGAAAACGAGGCAAGATCATGAGAGGAAGGAGAGAAATGAGCAAGTTTTTCGGAAGCCCTCACATTCTATTTATAGGGAGGCTGAACCACCTCGGTACGTGGGGCATACGCTCGTACGCAGCGCGTACGTGTACGTCACGCATGAGCGAGTCCTCGACTGCCTCGGCTTCGGATGGGACGGATCGGATGGGGCGGCGGGTCGGATGGGACGGCGGGTCGGATGGGACAGCGGGTCGGACGGGTCGGGTCGGTAGCTTCGCATAGGGGCGACGTGGACGGACCGAGACCGCGGCCTTTGGGTACGCGGGCCATACGGGGTTACGCGGCGCGTACCTCGGATGAGGACGCTGACTCCTCCTTCGGATATTACCGAATTTTGAATTAAATTTATATATAATTTATTTAATAAACTTCAAAAAATCATATCTTCTTCAAACGATCTCCGTTTCGATGGTCTTTATATCCATGCGTAGGTGAGACTACGATCTACAACTTTCGTTTAGGTTCCGTTGGCAAATTCCGAAATTATTTTTATTATTTATTTATTAAAATGACGTGATTAAGGAATTTCTTTAAAAATTCATAACTTCTTTATCTGACGTCAGTTTTTGCCAGACTTTTTACCGCTGAAATACCATTGTCGAGACCTTCGATTCTCGTTTAGGTCATTCCGGCCAAAAGTCGCTCGATCTCCGATTCGAGTTTTTGGGTTGTCTGTTGCTAAGCCGAACTTGGATAAATCATAACTTCAGTATACGAAGTCGGATTTGGGCGTTCTTTTTACGTACGATCATGGTTTAATGACATTAAATCATAGAAGAATTTAAATAGAAACTTTTTGGTCATTTTATTATCAAAGTTAATTTTATTAACTCAAAAGTGGTTACAATACTTGACCTTTTAGGTCATTACAAAGAGTTGAAATATCGGGTTGTTACAGACATGGAAGGGAATTTACACACCCATAAGGCGTGGTTGGTTGCGAAGGGTTTCACTCAAACTCCTGGAGTTGACTATGATGAAACCTTCTCACCACTTGCGAAGATAAAGTGTATCAAGGTAATGCTGACCATTGCTGCATTTCATGACTATGAAATATGGAAAATAGATGTTAAAACCACCTTCCTTAACAGGAAGTTGGCTGAGGGTGTTTACATGGCTCAGCCAAAGGGTTTTTTCAATGTGAAGCATCCCAATAGAGTGTGTAAGCTTGAGAAGTCTATTTATGGACTAAAACAAGCATCTCACAGGTGGAATCTTTGTTTCAATGAGAAAGTCAAAGAGTTTGGTTTTCTGCGAAGCGAGGATGAATCATGTGTATATGTCAAAGCTAGTGGGAGTATAGTAAGCTTCCTCGTATTGTATGTCGATGACATACTAATCATAGGAAACGACATCCCAACCCTGAAGGAAGTTAAAATCTGGCTTGGGAAGTGCTTCGCTATGAAGGAACTCGGAGAGGCTGCCTATATTTTGCGAATAAGGATAGTGAGAAACAAAAGTAAGAGACTGATAGGACTTAGTTAGAATACTTACTTGGACAATGTACTAAAACATTTTTGTATGGAGAACTCAAAGAAAGGGGAGTTACCAATCCAGAGTAATGCCAAGTTGAGTAAGACTCAAAGCCCGAGTACCGAAGTCGAGATAGTAGAAATGACCCGAGTACCATATGCTTCCACAGTTGGCTCGATTATGTACGCTATGAATTGTACTCGCCCTGATGGGGCCTTCGCCTTGAGCATGGTCAGCAGATATCAGGGGAACACTGGCAAAGTACATTGGACCGCAGTCATGAATATTCTTAAGTACTTTCGGAGGACCAAGGAATGGTTTCTAGTCATCAGTGGGAGTGATGACTTAAGGGTACGAGGGTATAGTGACGCCAGTTTTCAAACCGACAGGGACAACTACCATTCGCAGTCGGGTTGGGTCTTTACCTTGAATGGAGGAGCAGTGACTTGGAAAAGTTCCAAGCAAGAGACTGTAGATGATTCAATGCGCAAATTAGAGTATATAGCGGCGAGCAAAGCGTCAAAGGAGGCAATATGGTTGAATAACTTCATTGGAAACCTTAGAGTTGTGCCAGCCAGCCATAAAGGAGCCAATGGAAATTTTCTGTGATAATAAAGCAGCGGTTGCCTTGACCAAGGAACCAAGGGATCATGGCAGATATCGACATATCGACAGAAAATATCACTTTATTCGACATAGGGTGGAAGGGCTCCTCGTAGTGAAGAGGGTATCGTTAGAAGATAACCCGGCAGATCCCCTTACGAAGGGACTAAGAAGGGTTAAGCACTTGCAGCATGCTGGGAGCATCAGGCTGAAGGACGATATTAGTTTAGATTAGATAGTTTAGAAACGTGTAATAGATAAATGTAATTGACATTTGATGATTAAATAAAAGAGTGTTATTTATAAGTAAAGTTATTGTCTTATGTTAATTATTTACCTATTGTTTCATTTTTCATGTTTTGACTTCTTGGATACTAAGATTAGTCGAACGTTCCACAGTCGTACGAGTAGGTATGAAAGAAGATTGTCATAAATTAGTGTGTAGATTGTATAAAGTGTATTAGACATAGCAAAGGTTTGCTACAACGGTCATGAGTGCTTGTGAGTATGATTTGAGCATTGGATTAGACTCGCGCTTGCTGGAATCACTTCATGGAATTTATCACACGTGGTCGCAAGATGATAATATCATATGGTCTTAAAACCTAGATATATGGTTTGTTGTTTGCTAATTGGTTGTGCATTGATAATGAGTAAACCTATCAGTAATTTGATATTATAAAACGCATTATTGTGTCTGATTTGATTAGTGGATAGTAAATTCATATAAGTCGAAGTTTATCTATTCCTTTTATCCTAAGAGGGTAAAAGCGATATCAGGGCCCCTCGATGATTTGATTTGACTTATGTGTCGGGCCCGATCAAACTGAATTGATGTGTTCAATTGAAATCTATGTCAGGCGAATCAAAGATCGAGAAATAAACTATTGGACAATCCCTTATCTTAAGGACAGGTTATTGATAAGATCAAGAGTTTTGACAACTACGATTGCTAATCAAATCTAGAAGTTGCATTTGCATATATAGTTATTAGACTTATCTAAGTGGGAGACTGTTGGATTAGAGTTTAAGTCCATAACTATATTTCATATGTACTTGACCCAGTTGTCCATGGTCTTTTTGGGTTGCCTTCACCAAAGTAACTTGACTGGAGGAATATTAGAGAAAGAGGTTATTATGGTTTATTAATATATTATAAGAAAAATATAATAAAAGATAAATCATATTTTTTTTAATTAACATTGGTCAAGAATTAATTGATAATTAATTATGTGACCAAAAGAAGTTAAATGAACTAGGGGGACTGAATTGTAGTTATGTGATAGTTACAAGGTTGGGCAAGGAAACCCTAAATGATAGGGTGGAAGAATTCTAAGGATAAGGCCTTAACAATTCGTCCATAATGACGACTCTAGAATTATCTTATGGGCTGCTTGGTGACTAAGTAACCAGATAATGATAATGACTGAAACCTTAATTCCTAAACCAATATAAGAACCCCTTGGGCATACGATTTCGGCTAGACCTAACCCTAGAAGTCTTAGAGCCAAATTTATCCTCTCCCCTCTCTCTCTTGTTTCATCCAATTGCTTTTGGTGTTTGTGATTCATTAGAGGCACAACATTTGAGGTGCTAAAGTTCTCAAGGCTTCAAGATCTACAATCAACAATCAAGGTAATTATTTGGATCTGTTTTCGTATGCTAATTTCGAATTATATACACTAGATATAGGGTTTGCAAGACTTGGATGAATTACATGTACAACAGAGAAGCCTAGATCCAAGATTAGGGTTTGCATGAGCACATAGGATGCTATTTTATGTAAAACCCATCAAAAATAACACATTATATACTAACACCTAATTACTAAAGCCCGGCCCAACCGAAAACATCATTAAGCCCGCCGAAAGCACATGGTGATTTCGTTCCAAGTACCACCGATATCATAGAGATTTTGGTCCTAAAACGAGAACTCTAAAAGCCTTGAGAAGAAACGTATAAACCACAAATTTATATCCTAACAATCTCCCCATTGGTTTATAGGTTTCTTTTCTTTTTAGTCTTCCTTGATCTTGACTTTCTGCTCTTTCCTCGATCTCTTCACGACTTGACTACAAGATGTACATATAAATCTTCTACATGAATAACTTCATCTTTAGTAGTTGGACTTCCTTCAAAATTTGACTATTAATACACACCGGGCGTAGAGGCTTCTTGTATTGGTTCTTCGAGATCAGCACATTCAGGTTTAAATTTCTTCCTTGATAATTACATAGAGTTCGATGCTTCTTGACCACTTCAGCAGGTTCATAGATAGTAGCAAATTGATTGAGGAGGCTTCAATGCAATTCGTCACATAACTTCAAATAAAACTTCACCTTGTTCTGGGGTTGAAAGGTTGTGTGTTGAAAAATAATCTTCACTTACTGTTCCTTCGAATAAATATTCTTCATCGATTACATATGTGTTTTGAAAAGTAACCATGACTAAAAGTCCTTGTGGATCACAGAGTCATAAAGACCCTTCTCACCACAGTTGTTCATGGACCTTGCCTTGGTTCAGATGGAGACTACTCGCAGTATCTCTGTGAACATGGAGGAACGCACTGCGATTTATTGAGTATCTGAGAACTAGTCGTGGCTATTTTTTATGTTAGCCCCTGCATATCCTCAATCAAAGATCTCAATACAGTTTTTCAAGTTAACAAGTTAACCTGGCCCTTGGCGAGACGTTCAATGGTTTCTGAATCTCACCTGAGTGTACCATTCTAGTGCCAGTGAAAGTTAATTAAGAATAACTCAAAACCATCCTGTGACAAAAGTATGCAAGGACACATTTCCACAGTTTATCATGACAAGAGGTCAAGGCCCTTTGGCAGGACATTCTATGATAATCGTGCCTTGCGAGGTGCATCGCCTTTGTGCCAATACCGTTAATTCCTTACCTGTGAAGAATATATATGAGAATACATTTGAGTCTCCGCAGTTTTGCATGACAATGAGAATGTCCTGACCCTGGGCAGGATGTTCAATGATATCTGTTTCCCGGTGGGGTGTATCGCCCTGGTGCCATGATAGTTCTTAGGTTACATGAACTGACAAGACCGAAATGGAAACGTGACTACCAACCATTGCTCATTGAATGAACATGGTCAACCTATAAAGGGCGACACCTGTCTTAACAGGGTTTGACATGACATTTTGTACAATTTCATGCTATTAATTCCTTAAATATAATAGTTTTTAAGAAGATACTGATGGGTTTTGAGCAAAACATTATTCCTATGGTGTACATGCAAACCCTAATATCTTTTGGATCTAGTTTGTCTAATGAACATGAAATTGAATATCCAAAGCTATAAACCCTAGATCTAGCGTACAATTAATCATATTAACATAAAATAGAGTTTAGATCTGACCTTAGATTGTTATATAGCAATAACAACCAATCCTTAGCTTTAGAAAGCTTAGTGCCTCAAGTGTTGCACCTCTAATGGAGTCACAAACACCACTAACCAACTTGGATGAAGAGGGAGGAGGGAGGAGGCACCAAAAACGGCTAGAAACCCTAAAGGAAGTGTTAGCCACGTTTTCGGTGCCCAAGGGTTCCGTATATACTTAGGCAATTAGGGTTATCCAACAAGGAAACTCTAATTTGACTGCTTAAGTCCTAAGTGTTGGATTAGTGTCTAAGTCCATCACTATTTTGGTATGTACTTGACCCGATTGTGCATGGTCCTTTTGGGTTGCCTTTACACGGGTGACTAGACAGGATGATTGTTGAGGAGAGAGGCTGGTTTATTGTTAAGAATAATAAATTAGGGTATAAATATGATTTGTTAATATATTATATAAATAGTATATTAATTTGGAATCATATTATTAATTAGTATTTAATCAAAAATTAATTTAGAATCAATTTTGGGATTAAAGGAACTGACTGAAAGTGTAGGGGCTATTTTGTAATTATTCAATAGTTGAGGATTTGGGCCATTGGATCGCCAATATTAAGGCTTGAATGAAAATCCTAGAAGGATATAGTAGTTTTCGTCCAAGGGATTAAGGAAAGGTGTCCATGGACTTGCTTAGGCCCTAAGCTAAGGGATTAGGGTTTACACCTTGAAACCCTAGTTAGCCTTAAGTGTAAATAGCACCCTAAAGCACTAAGATTTTGTCCAAGCCTTGGGAAAACGTAAAAGGGACGAAATCTAGGGCAAGATACCCTTCTCTCCTCTCTCCCATATTCATCCTTTCACCTAGTGTGTTTGTAAGCCATTAAAGGTACTACACTTGTAGTACTTGCTTTCAAGAGCTAAGGAAATTCAAGGAACTAGTTGTTATTGTTATATAACAACAAAAGGTATGTATTCTATTTTATATATGAATTTCGAAAATAATAGTAGCATGTCAAAGTTGTATAAATAATAGTGAAAACATAGATCCAACTCTAGGGTTGCATGCACACATAGGATTGTTTGTATAAAACCCATCAGTGGTATCAGAGCCATTGGTTTTTGTTTTCAATTAGCTTTATTCAAATGTATGAATTTGACATATTAGGGTTTATGGCTAATAAACCCTGGAGGCTTGATTTTTCAAAATTAGGGTTTCTAAACCCTAGATTTCGAAATTTTTGGTAAGATTTCCTAAACCTTTTTCTTTGGCCCCAAGATTTCGATTTTAGGGTTGTCTAACCCTAGAATTTCGAAATTGCCTCTTTCCCCGTGATTAGATCCTAAATTTTAGGGATTTGGATATTGCCATATCTTGTAATTATCCTTTAAATGTTTAAATTTGGTAATTAAAGATTTTGAATATCACATACCATAATTTCGAATTCTAAGGGATTTAAGGGATTAGGTTAAATTAATTGTTTAATTTAAAAGATATCCTTACCAAAGTAAAAGATAATTGTCAAATTAATTAGATAATCATTTCCTTATGTGATAAACTTGATTTATTTGAATTATTTGATAGATTATCTTGCAAGAAATTGAATTAGGTCACATTTAGATAATTACTAATTAATTGGTTAATTATTATTATTTGTAATTTGATCTAGAATGTTCTGGCTTATGTTTTGAAAAGTTTCAAAACTTGCCCTCAAGTTTTGGAATTTAAATTGTTTGAATAAAAGGTTTAATTTTGAAAAAGTCTAAATTCTAAAACCCAAATTTCGAAAAGTTCAAATTACACCCTTATGGTTTATTAAATTAATTAAGTGTATAGTTAAAAGAGAGTCAATAAATCCATAATGATACAATTTATATTTAATTAAATTAAAAGTGTAATTTATAAAATTAAACCACCTAGTATTTTAAAAGTGTAAAATACACCCTTATACTATGTATAACATTAAAAGTCTAATATTATATATGTATAACTTAAATGCTAGTCTTACCGTTAGTAGGCCTCATTGACGAAGCCAGTCTATAAGGGGGGTATAAGGTTATTGCCTATAAAATGGCCGTTTAATGTGTATCCACTCTCACCCACCGCTTCCTTGATTGGTGGAGGGTCGTTAGCCGAACGGGTAGGATAGGGCAAACCCTTTCTGTAACATCCCAAAATTCAAGACAAAAAAAAATTCTTTTAATACAATATTACTTAAAGTAAAATCATCGATTCGAAACATAAATTAAGTATTAGTTTTCAAAACACATGATCATTATCAGAGTAAACATTCCCAGGCTGACTAATCTATGGTGTGTGCCATGCGATCACCCCGAGCTCCTCCCTCCGCTACCGGAAGTACCTGAAAACAAAACTGAAAACCGTAAGCACGAAGCTTAGTGAGTTCCCCACCTTACCACATACCATGCATAACCACATACTGGGCCACGCCCGCTATCCGGGGCCTCACCCCCTACTTTGGGCCTCGCCCGCTACAACGACCCCGCCGCTCCAGGCCCCGCCTGGCTTCGAGCCCCGCTCGGATACAGATCTGTTTCACTTAGGCCTCGCCTGTTACAGGGCCCCGCCCACTAACATATAATAGCACATACACATTTCACATAAGATCGCATAAGCTAAACATATACTAACAGCTCTTGCTTTAAGGCCTCGCCTATCTCTGGGCCCCGCCCGCGTCCTGCTACTGATGAGTCATGGAACCTCGTCCATACTCCTGCTGATAGTGAGATACGGGCCCAACCCACCCTCACTCCTTTCCTATCTCGGGCCTCGCCCCTGGACTGCTGCTACTGAGATGTGGAACACCATCCACACTCTGCTATTGGTGAGTTACGGGACCTCGCCCACACCCACCTCCCTACCAGGCACATACAAGTATCAAACAGACAACAAGTATAAACTATCACATAAACCATTCCTTGGGCATCCGCTCTCTATCATTGGACCTCGTCCGAATATCATACTAGCATACTATGCCTAGGGCTAACCCCCGGGTCTTCTACTCATAACTACATGGGTCGGCATTGTGGCCGTAGACCCATTCATACAAAGGGAAACTCACCTACACTGGCTGAACTTGCTGATGATCCCACTAGCTGCTGCCCGACCACTCACTGAACTCTTGCTTTACTTGCTCCCCGAGCTATCAATATCAATGCAACACTTAGTATAACTGACCACCGACAGTTAACCAAGTCAACTCTAGTCCAAGTCAAAGTCCTGGTCAAAGTCAACCTTCCAGGTCAACCCTACTCGCCGAGTCCACCTACTGACTCGCCGAGTTCTTATGCTTAAAGTCCTTCTAATCGCGACTTGACTCGCCGAGTCAGCCCTTAACTCGCCGAGTCTACTGATTCCCGAACCTTGACCTGATCAACTTATTGAGTCCTGGCTCGACTCGCTGACTCGAGTCTTAACTCGAAGGGTTTGGGACCACGCGACCTGACTCGTCGAGTCCAAGAACAAACTCGCCGAGCACAAGGCAATCTCCAACCAACTCGTCGAGTTCATGCCCATCTTCATCCGAATCGACGAGCTATTCATCCCACTCGTCGAGTTCCTCCTCATCTTCAAGCTACTCGCCGAGTCCACTCGAAGGACTCGCCGAGTCCATTCGCTTCCACATACATGCGGAGGACTTTCGAGTCATGCAGGGACTCCAAACCGTAGATTTAGCCTTCCCAAGCCTACTCCTCACGTAAAGTTGAAAACTTTACGTGTAGAGAAGGAGATCTAGGCAAAATGCACCATAAACTAAGGTTTAAGACCAAGAGGCTCCATAAGCCACTCAATGACTGATACTTTACGGGATTCTAAACCAAAACAAGCATGGATCCGAGGTAGCAACCTCAGATCTGGACCTCAAGCTCGAGATTGATCTTAAACATGGCTTAAAAGCCCCAAAACTCATAACCAAGGAAGATCTGGAGGAGAGAAACGACTTAATACCTTCAAATGCTCTGAAATGATCCCCAAGCTTCGGATCCAAGGCCACTCCTTGATCCTTCAAAGATTCCCACTTCTTCTTCTTCCTTTCAATCACTCAAAAATGGCCAAAAGCATGAATGACCACAATGGGGGCTTAGGGTGCGGCATTCTGGGTGTGAGAGACAGTAAAGGAGCACTAGGAAGAAGAGTGAAGCGATTAAATAGGCTCCAAGTCCCGGATTTAGGGTTTTCCTCGCACAGACCCTACTCGCCGACTCGCCTTGGCCGACTCGCCAAGTTGGTCACTTACTCCTCGACTCGGTTCCCGCTCGGACTCGTCGAGTTCCTCCTTGGACTCGCCGAGTCCCTCCTAAATTTAGGGTTTCCTTTACTTTCTTGGCTTTCAAAATCTTCAGTGTTACAACTCTCCCCAACTTAAACTAAACTTCGTCCTCAAATTTTACCATGGCCCACCGCCTGCGATCAGCCTCCAATACCCCACCAATTATTCCAACACCAACTGCCTACCTTCGCTGGTCTTCCACCTGGTCATTCTGACTAGCATCACTCCCTGCGGATAATCATCTCGGATCAATCCTAAACCTGAACATTCTGGAGACACAACTTACCCAACCGTCAATCCTTCTGGTACTCTCCGAGTACTGCACTGAACCCATAGGGGTTCACCCCCTTCTTTCCTCACGCGATTCCCTTGCCTTCCCAAGGCGATGCTCCAAAAACAACTATTTTCTCTGTCACTTTGAAGATCCTATCTTCACCATTCCATTATTCCTGCTAAATCCAGTACGGGTCGTCACCGCCAGTAACCATTGACACTCTTCTCTTGTCATAACTTGGTCTCGAGCACCCCTCGACTCAACTAACTGAATTCCACCATAAACCGCTTACCCGCACTACTACTGACTGGATATTTCTGCCATTCCTCATCTGCCTTCCGGATGAACTGAGACCACTTTGGTCCCTACCAACCTATCAATATCTGGATTACCGGCTCCCACCGGTAGCTAGTCCCATCACCATCACTAGTCGCTCTCAGCGACTTCCAAAGAAACCTCGACCACCTATAATTGCTCAATCAATTCTGCCATTCAAGCACTACAAGCTTGGGATTCCTGATCCCCTAACTTGACACTAAGGTCCCTACCAGGTCCCACCTGCGCTGCTAAAACTCACGGGCCTCGCCCACGGGTCCCACCCGCCTCTATCCTTCTAGTCCCACTAGTCTATTCACTCTCGCTCGGGCCTCGCCCACGGGTCTCACCCAACCATACTACTAAGCAACTCTGCTCCCAGGTCTCATCTCGCTAGGGCTATACAGGCAACTCCCTATCATTCTCATCCACTACCCATCCTGATCCCTATCTGATCACTAGGAAATAAGGGCCTCGCCCCAACTCCGTTAACGAAGAGACTAAGGAATGCTACGGCTTACGCATAGCGTTACATCACCATCCATTGCTGACTGGTAGTGAATGCTACGGCTGCCCCGTAGTCTTACAACACTTCCACCACTGACTGCTAATACGAAGGCACCCATGTGCCATTAGCTCTCAAGATCCTCATTTCGACTCCCTCGATTCCTACGGGCGATTCACAACCTGAATTCCCAACCACGAACTAACCATCACCATCGCACGCGCCAGCTGCCGAAGAGTTTCTCAAACTCCCAATCCTGAATCCTCAATCCATCAATCGCTGAACTACTCCTTTTCCTCCTCGGAGGTCATGCACTCAATTTGGGTCTGCGTGCTCCTCCCTGGGCACACTCGGAGGATTCTCCCCAACTTCGATCCTGCTTACCCCTTTCTTCTCAATACTCAAAAGAGATCCTGATCTTTGCTACCATTCCATAATCCATCTACTGAGGAACCCAAGCGAGCCATGGCTAGGGATTTCACCAATCGATCTCTATCACTGTACCACTCCGAACTAGCAAGACGCACCAAATCCCTTCCAAGCATGCTACAGTTACTGCATCCTTTGCAACCTTCTTCTATAGAGCACATCCCCTAACTACCATACAAATGACCAAGGTATGCAGATGGCATATAACTCGATCACAATCAACCACTCAAAACAAAATACTCATACCGATAATGATGTAGGACCATAACAACATAATCATGCACAATGAAAAGAACTGAAAATGGAAATTGCATGCTTGCAACGTCCGACGTCGCTCGCATCTCCAAGGTCGTCATCTGAAAAACCCTGCTCCCTGCTGCAGGTGCCTCCACCTGGCCCTGACGGCCATCCGTGATCCTCAAGGTTGCAGAGGCGGGTGCCATCACCCGTCCTGCCGAAGACAAACTGGGGCACTGGGCCTTCTTGTGGCCCTGCTGGTTGCAATGAAAACATATCAAGTCTGATCCCTGCGCGGCGGTAACAGTACAATCCCTGCTGAAATGACCAGTCCGATCGCACTTGAAGTAGCCAGACTCACCACCGCTACCACTCCTGCACGCGCCCCCGTGCGCCCTGCCACACTTTCCGCACCGACTACGGTCCTAATGATCCCTCGATCTCGAATCCGATCCCTTGGGCCTTTTGCCCGAACCCGCAGCTACCTGAACCTCATCCGGCTTCCTCTTCCGGATTTACTCCAAATCAATTTCCCTTTCTCTAGCCTGAGAAATCATATCTTCCAGCGTCTTACAGTTGGATCTGCTCACGAATTCCCTGATGTCATCCCTCAACATCTCATGGTACCGAGCCTTCTTCATCTCCTCATCCGCAACATACTGCGGTACAAGAAGAGCCCTCTCCCTGAACTTAGCGGTGATCTCCGCCACAGTCTCAGTAGTCTGCGTTAAATCCTAAAACTCTCGCGCCAGCTGCTATACCTCAATCATTGGCGAAAACTCCGCCCTGAACCTGGCTGAGAAATCGCTCCAAGTCATCACGTCCAACGCGGCGTCATTTCCCAAAGCATGACCAATCTCCTCCCACCAATCCCTCGCTCTGTCCTTCAGAAGACAGGAAGCGAGTCTGACCTTGTCCCCCTCGGGACACTTGCTTGTACGAAAAGCGTTGGCTACATCAGCCAACCATCTGCTGCTAGCAATGGGGTCCCTAGCCCCATGATAATCTGGTGCCCCGCACGCTCTGAACTCTCGAAATGTCAGAGTACGTGCTCCCATCAATGCCATCATCTCAGTACGGAAGGCTCCCAGCCTCTCATCCAAGATCTCCAATATACCCTCCTTGACCGTGCCAAAGATCACAGGAGTCTGAGCTAGAATATTGCGCGTAACCTCAGCTGATATCAACTCTCTCATCCGCTCCTCGAGCTGCTCGGCCCCTGAACCCGAGCCCGATCCCTCTCCGGCGCCTGATCCGCCCGCTGGTCTCTCTCGCAATGTCACCATGCTGAAAATATACCACAACCACTATCAGAATACTTATCACTGATGCGAGACCAAACATGCCCTACCAGGTTCCCGGTCTTGTCTCGACCTTTCCTGAATCGAGTACGGATCCTCTGCTTTCAGTAATACAGGCCCATACTACCTTCCACATCTATCCGTACTTTCCTCAGGAATTGCTTTGACTCCACCAGGTCCCTTATCCACTAATACTGCTCCCAGCACTATCTCATCCTAGGCTTACCCTAGGGAAACCTCTGACTCAACTCAAACCAGTTCTCAGCTGCTGAAGGTCTCCTTGTGATGCCAATTAGCCATCACCTGGGTACCATCACATGCGACGAGGCTCAGATAATCCTTCAAGTAAAAGACTCGTCCCTACAACGGTTGGAATCAAACAAGAGCTGCACAATAGGACCAAATCCAGCACTCTGAGATTATTCAATCCTGATCGCATGTGACGTGTCATATCCACCTAATGGCTAACTCCCATCACTCAGAATCCCACAATGCACGAAGCAAGCAACATTCGAACAAGGGAAAATCTAACCATAACATACTCAAGCAATCATATCCACATAGCAAGAATCTGAACTAGCATGCAACACAAACTCATAACTCAGGCATAACCCTAACAGGCTATCCTACTACTATCTAATCAGCACTACTATGCAGCTCAAAAGCACAAATAACAGGCACATAAGGCATCATCCCTAGATGCTTAGTCCTATTCTAGCATGTTGTTCTAACAACTGGTAATCATAACATAAACTTGTATGGGTATTATGGGGTACTTATTTGAGCTCGGTTGATTGCATGCACCACACCTCTTTTCTCTTTTCAAAGTTCTTTTCTTTCTGAATTCCTTTTTGCTTTTCTAAAACTTTTTTTCATTCTAAAAATTCTTTTTACAAAACTGTCTTTTCATTTTTTGAAAACTGTTTATCCGACCCCTCAGTTTGAGTTCAGGCACACCCGAGAGTATGCCCGAATCCCTCAAACCAAGGCTCTGATACCAACTTGTAACACCCCAAAATTCAAGACAAAAAAATTCTTTTAATAGAATATTACTTAAAGTAAAATCATCGATTTGAAACATAAATTAAGTATTAGTTTTCAAAACACATGATCATTATCAGAGTAAACATTCCCAGGCTGACTAATCTATGGTGTGTGCCATGCGATCACCCCGAGCTCCTCCCTCCGCTACCGGAAGTACCTGAAAACAAAACTGAAAACCGTAAGCACGAAGCTTAGTGAGTTCCCCACCTTACCACATACCATGCATAACCACATACTGGGCCACGCCCGCTATCCGGGGCCTCACCCCCTACTTTGGGCCTCGCCCGCTACAACGGCCCCGCCGCTCCAGGCCCCGCCTGGCTTCGAGCCCCGCTCGGATACAGATCTGTTTCACTTAGGCCTCGCCTGTTACAGGGCCCCGCCCACTAACATATAATAGCACATACACATTTCACATAAGATCGCATAAGCTAAACATATACTAATAGCTCTTGCTCTAAGGCCTCGCCTATCTCTGGGCCCTGCCCACGTCCTGCTACTGATGAGTCATGGAACCTCGTCCATACTCCTGCTGATAGTGAGATATGGGCCCAACCCACCCTCACTCCTTTCCTATCTTGGGCCTCGCCCGTGGACTGCTGCTACTGAGATGTGGAACACCATCCACACTCTGCTATTGGTGAGTTACGGGACCTCGCCCACACCCACCTCCCTACCAGGCACATACAAGTATCACACAGACAACAAGTATAAACTATCACATAAACCATTCCTTTGGCATCCGATCTCTATCATTGGACCTCGTCCGAATATCATACTAGCATACTGTGCCTAGGGCTAACCCCCGGGTCTTCTACTCATAACTACATGGGTCAGCATTGTGGCCGTAGACCCATTCATACAAAGGGAAACTCACCTACACTGGCTGAACTTGCTGATGATCCCACTAGCTGCTGCCCGACCACTCACTGAACTCTTGCTCTACTTGCTACCAGAGCTATCAATATCAATGCAACACTTAGTATAACTGACCCCCGACAGTTAACCAAGTCAACTCTAGTCCAAGTCAAAGTCCTGGTCAAAGTCAACCTTCCAGGTCAACCCTACTCACCGAGTCCACCTACTGACTCGCCGATTTCTTATGCTTAAAGTCCTTCAAATCGCGATTTGACTCGCCGAGTCAGGCCCTAACTCGCCGAGTCTACTGATTCCCGAATCCTGACCTGATCAACTTATTGAGTCCTGGCTCGACTCGCTGACTCGAGTCTTAACTCGAAGGGTTTGGGACCACGCGACCTGACTCGTCGAGTCCAAGAACAAACTCGCCGAGCACAAGGCAATCTCCAACCAACTCGCCGAGTTGTTCATCCAACTCGCCGAGTTCATGCCCATCTTCATCCGACTCGACGAGCTGTTCATCCCACTCGTCGAGTTCCTCCTCATCTTCAAGCTACTCGCCGAGTCCACTCGAAGGACTCGTCGAGTCCATTCACTTCCACATACATGCGGAGGACTTTCGAGTCATGCAGGGACTCCAAACCGTAGATCTACCCTTCCCAAGCCTACTCCTCACGTAAAGTTGCAAACTTTACGTGTAGAGAAGGAGATCTAGGCAAAATGCACCATAAACTAAGGTTTAAGACCAAGAGGCTCCATAATCCACTCAATGACTGATACTTTACGGGATTCTAAACCAAAACAAGCATGGATCCGAGGTAGCAACCTCAGATCTGTACCTCAAGCTCGAGATTGATCTTAAACATGGCTTAAAAGCCCCAAAACTCATAACCAAGGAAGATCTGGAGGAGAGAAACTACTTAATACCTTCAAATGCTCTAAAATGATCCCCAAGCTTCGGATCCAAGGCAACTCCTTGATGCTTCAAAGATTCCCACTTCTTCTTCTTCCTTTCAATCACTCAAATATGGCCAAAAGCATGAATGAGCACAGTGGGGTCTTAGGGTGCGGCGTTCTGGGTGTGAGAGACAGTAAAGGAGCACTAGGAAGAAGAGTGAAGCGATTAAATAGGCTCCAAGTCCCGGATTTAGGGTTTTCCTCGCACAGACCCTACTTGCCGAGTCGCCTTGGCCGACTCACCGAGTTGGTCACTTACTCCTCGACTCGGTTCCCGCTTGGACTCGTCGAGTTCCTCCTTGGACTCGCCGAGTCCCTCCTAAATTTAGGGTTTCCTTTACTTTCTTGGCTTTCAAAATCTTAGGTGTTACACTTTCCATTAAAAGTATAATGAAGTATAAAGTAACTAAATGTTTTTAGAAAATTCTCAATCTTAGTTACTTTAGGCAAAAGTGAATTGATGCAATTCCATGAAATTACACTTTGTGCCCTTGCGAAGACGTTAGTGGAGCGTGTGTGGTTAACCGACACACTAAATGGTTCTAATCAAAGGTAGAAAATGGTGACTCAATGTTTGTCATAGTTCGATGGAGCGTGTGTAGTTAACTGGCACATCGAATAGGTGACTGTAACATTGGGGGCACCATGTAAGTTTGCATGGTTATTCACACCCTGTTTTGTGATCCTCGGCGTCCTAGTCACAAATCGAGGGGCATATCGAGATTTAAACATGCCATTGAAATGTTCAATGAATCTCAAAAGATCTAGGAATTTTCAATAGATTTAAAACTAAATTTTTTTTTTCGTTTTTCATGGTGGAAATTGGTAAATCGTCATTTACCTACCTTCAAATATTCTGCAACTAGATTACGGCATCCCTCTTCTAGGTTGTAAAGTATTGTGTTGGATCCTAGCCTCGATGTTTCATTTGGGTGTCACATCAAGGATTGTAATCAACTTAACTTGAATTTTCTCTCGTTTTGTAAATGTCAAAGTATGACAACTATGGTCTTCCCAAATCCCATGGAACAAGCTTTTCACATGAAGATGATATTCCACGATTCGATTGAGGAACACTAGATCGTGCTTCACTTCCTCCACCTCCTCCTATTGTTCTCCCTAACCCACAAGTTCAAAAGATTGAAAAATTCAAACTCACTCAATCCCTTTTGGCAAGTAAACATGAAGAAGGAAAGCCAGTGTGTGCACATGTCCTAGAGATGAAGTCACACATTGATAGGTTAAGGATGTTGGGATCTGTTGTCTGTGAGGAGCTGGCTGTTGACTGGGTTCTTCAGTCACTTCCTAACTCATATAGTGAGTTCGTAAGAGAGTACTATATGATGAACCACAACGTAACCCTCATCGATCTCACCTATATGCTTATTGTTGCTGAATCAGCAATGATTTGGCGCACTGGAAAAGCAAAGTTGATTGGTGGATTTGCCTTCCAGACCTCTATGGATATAGGCAATGGCAACAAAAGGCATGCCATGATCGAAAACTTTGATCATAAGAGAAAGGCAAAGTCAGAAGTAGTTCCGTGTGCTGTTCCAAAAGAATCAATTTGCTTTTATTGCCAAGAGAAGGGGCATTGGAGACAAAGCTACCCTATTTACCTAAGAGATCTAAGAGATGGGAGAGTCAAAACGTATGGCTCTACTTTAGGTAAAATCCATTAACTAACTACTTTAAGTTCCTATTCTAGATTCTTGATACATAATGTAATAACATTACATTTTGATGTTTTGTAGAATCGAAGAAAAGAAAGAAAGCTTAAGGGAAGAAGTGAGCTGAATCTAATCGTGAAGAAATGGATTTCGATCGCATTGCTTGAAGATTAGATTCTTAAGCTACTACTTGGAGTTAGAATAGATTGCTTAGGAATATGTAACAACATAGTTTTTCAGTTGAATTGCATTGTAAGGACAAATTTTTCCGCAATAAAATAAATTTTGATTTTATATTATTTATTTATCCTTCCAATGGCGTGTATGAAAAATTGATGTTTGTAAGTTTCTATTATTAGCAATAATGGATTTGATTCTTAATTATGTTATTTGTGGAAAGGTCAAGAATTTACCATATAAGGAAAGTTTCTCATCTCCCAAGTTTCAATTGGATAGAAACTTGGAATCATACAACTTGGTTGCATGATGAATGAGAAATTTCATATTTGGAAATTAGACTAATTCATTGAAAAAGTGTTCAAGTGAAGGACTAAGAGATCGAGTACAGAACGTTGTGTGTTGATCAAGTCCACCACAAGAGTAACAGAGATATTCGTCATGATTTACTAAGGTTAAGTAAATATGATTATACTTATGAGATTAACTGTAATTCCGAGTTGATTGAAAGAGTTTAAATCAATAGCAGAATGAATAAGAAGAATCAAGTAGGCAGAAACATAAAAGTTTCTCTATTCTAAGAAGAAGGGAGAGTACCTTTTATTATAGGTCTTAATGATTAAGAACCATATCTCAATTCATCCTCTAAATGAGTCTTTGTACAATTGTATGTCTGAGAAGAGGAATCAAGAATTGAAGAAATGGTTAAATCAAGAAGTCAATCATACTGCGTTCCAAAAACAAGTCTTAGAGTTAAGCTTGTGACATTGAGTGACAATTCTTAAGAAGGTTTATAACATTCATCAAATGTTGAAAGTTGTGATGTCTTGGATAAGACAAAGACCAACTAGGACCAATTTTGTGAAGTGTTTTGTTTTGATAAAAGCTACACTAACTCTTGAATATTTGTTTGTCAAGAAATGTGTATTGACAACACAATCTTATATGTCAAGGAATTAGTGGGAGTATCAATGTCTTGAAAGGTTTCAAGAACAAATCAAGAATAAACCTTATCGATCATCACTAGCACACGACTTGAGGTTTACAACCTATCGTGTTGACATTATTTTGTTTCTGTGCCATTCCAATTGAGTTAATTATGCATGTGAGTTCTATGAGTTCTCATTTGAACGCATAAAAGGCAAGCACCTTGATCAATGAAAAATATATTGATATGAAAGGCTGAGCTGCTTAACTACTTGGAAGACATGGTGGGCACTCGTGTTACCATCAGGCAAGAAATCAAGATTGAGAAAGTTCGGTCCATATGAGTTTGGATTTGTCGCAAACTTTGGTTTTAACAAATTCGCATGGATAGGAACACACACACCATTAAAATCTAAGTGTCATAAGATTCCCTCCTTCATGAAAATGACTGTGAGGAAATGCTTTCACTAAGAGAGATTTTAAGAAGATAGTGATTGTGAAAATTGTATTCTCGAATTCGATTATGGTTACGGTATCTGTCACACCCCAAAACCGAGAATGGCGGAAACGTTCTGGGTCGAAGGACGTCATGTAATGTATCACAACACAGCAATAGTAAACAAGCAAACAACATCATCCATTGCATTAAATATATAATTTTAATACAAGTGTGTTCTGTACAGTATAGACACCAAAAATAATGTAAGTCAAAATAAAGAAATGAGTCCTGAATGCGCTCCATCTTCTCAAAAGCCGGTCTCGGTACCTGTCTACTGATGACCTGAGAATACAAGTTATTTTGAAAGAGTTTATCAGCATTAATGCTGGTGAGTTCATAAGTATTTTAGTGTCGGTATTTTTTATCAAAACGATTGAACATATCTCAAGTGTAAGTTTGTAAAATGTATGTAAATGTTTGCAAGTGTTTGTAAAAGTTTGAATCTCTCAGAAAAACCTATATTTTCTATTAAAAGTAGCCTTCTCCCAAGGCGTAACTGTTTTGTATGCTCGTTTGTTGTAAAAGTGTGTAATTTCCCAAGTGTAACTATCATTTAACAAAATATAGTTTGTACATTAATGTTTAAGTGAGATAATCACTAAATATATGTAATGGGTAAATCATTGTAGTATTGTAGTGTTGTATTATAGGAACTACTGTTGTACTAACTACCTTAAACCGGATTTATATTAAGGTATCATGTGATTTAATTGTACCATACTATCGACTGAGTATCAACGACAAATGTAGGTCGTAAAAAGGTATGACGTTTGGCACCCGCAGACCTGCAGGTCCGGCTGTAGCTAGCAACAAGGTGTAGGATAGTCAATCCAGTATAGATCTATACACAAACTCACGCTCTCCCTCCAAGAGATTCTGGTTACAACTCGGGTTATGACATTTAAGGCATGCTCCGATACAGTGGATCACATTTATGAAAGTATATGTATGTATATGTATATGTATTGTTACTTGTTCTAGTATCGTTGTATGAGTTCTCTTCCTAGTATAGTCGTATATGTTCTCTTTCTAGTATAGTTGTATATGTACTCATAGTAATGTAATGTATATGTTCTCATAGTAATGTAATGTATATGTTCTCGTAGTAGTATAATGTATATGTTCTCATAGTAATAAGTATTGACCCATGAATAAACTTACTCATTGATCTAGCAATAGTGTAAGAGTAATCCTGCGTTACCCCGATGGTAACTTACTAATGATGTAACTGATACGCATGAATATGGAAGTACTTTTATGTCTATATATGCACACATGATATATAATTAATATTGAAACGACCCTCGGACGGCTACCTGACATCCCACCAGACCACATCCAAATCGAGGAAAAGGAAATAGGGCGGATGGCCTTCCTAAGCCTTTTAAACATTTCTTATATATCTATGCATACATGGACATGTAATTTATAAGAAGTATAATAAAGTTTAAATAAAAGTATTTGATAAGTAAAAGAGTTTGTAAAACATTTTGAAGTAAAGCAGTTTGGTAAACAGTTTGAACAATGATAAAATCATTGGTTTTCTAGTTATTAATCACATGTGATTGATGTAATAACTATAAGTATTCAACTTGTATCCCCCCCATAAAAGTATTTAAAACATTTAAAAGCATTTCAAAGGTTAATTAAGGGGGTATGAACTCACCTGTAGTGAGTGGTTCTGATGACAATGTTGGATTTGGTGCTAGGTGTCAAGTGGTGACTTGAGTACACGCGCGAATCCTATTTAGCATATATAGGCACATATATGGATTTAATTAGAGTTATGAACAACTAATTGATGATTTTGGGACCACTTTAGGGACTAGTAAACACTTATAATGAAATGTTAAAGTCATATATGGGTTTATAAGGCTATACAAGAGGGTGTATGGCCAAGATACACACTATATGTGTGTGTGCGGCCAGGTGTGCGGCCTAGTGTGCTGCCAGCACATGTGTGCGGCCCTGTGAGCGGCCATGTGTGCTGCCAGGTGGTGTGTGCTGCCAGATGAAGATCTTGGTGTTCTTGGTGTTCTTGGTACCTTTTATGAAGATCTTCAAGGAGAATGGATGATACTTGAGAGGATTTTCGTGTTCTATGTTTGAGGAAATGAAGGAAGTGTGTAAAAATGATTCAAGGATGGTATATATGAGGGGAGTGTACGGTTGGGGAGGTGTGAGGCCGGAAACAAGAGTGTGTGGCCGCACACTCAAGTGTATGGCCGCACACTCCATGTATTGGAGTGTTTGGCCCGGTTTTGATCCCTACACTTTGAGTTAACCCTTTTTAGCACTCCTACCTTGATTATATCAGGTTTATAACACTTAATTAGACTTTAAAGGATATTACCATATAGTGAAATAAGTCTAATATTGGAAAGAATTGAAGAGTGCATGCGAGAAGTTTTTCGGGTTGTCACAGTATCCCTTTCCATGATTCGAATTGTGAGATTTGGTAATTAGTTTGAATTGTTTAGACACACATATGAGCTATCTAAGGCAAAGTTGTAAAAGTTTAAGAAGCTTAGATAAAGGATTATCAAAGCATTAGGTATTAGAAATATGAACTTCAGAAATTCAATAAGTATTATTTTTTTGGAAGTTCGGTTGTTTTCTAAAACATGTCAAAGCTAGTGGGAGCATAAGTGTTATGCTTATATGATAATAATCATCATGATAGTTGGAGCATAAATGTTGTGCTTGTATGATTATTAAGGCAAGTATTGCAAGTTAGCAATATTAATTACAGAAAACAAGGGTTATACTTTTCAAAGTCGTAAGGGTTGAAAAGTTGCTTTTCTATAATTAAGAGAGAGAATATTGTAATTCGTTTCAAAATCTAAAGCTTAGATTGAGAAATTTAAATAAATTTAGTCAAAGGATACATAGTGTGTTCTTAAATTTCGATTATGATTACGGTATCCCTCTTCATAGTTCGAATTGTAAGAACGAGACACATAAAATATTATGGCAAAAGATTGATAAAGTATCATATCTTTATGTTAGACATTATGCATCGTGTCCTATACGCTTCGGGTATAGGATTGATTACCAGTGCTATTATATTTGACCATTCTAAAATTTTCCAAATGTCTAGCGCATTTAGAGGGAAAAAGGACTAGAATCGGTTTTCACTAAAATAATTAAACAACTATCAAAGGACGATCCAAAGCTCGTTGAGGATTGGTCGCTTGTGAGTAGTAGGAAGTATGGTATTGGATGACATTGTTATGAATAGATAAGATTCTATGGATTGTCATATGGAAAATATGGAAATGTTTCCATATTGGGAGTTGGATATTGAGAATGTATGTCTAGATTATAAACTTTTATGCAAGAAAGATGTTCAAAGGAATATACTTTGAGTGAGAGACATCATATCTATAGAATTGTTTCTGATAGAGATTGGCCAAGTCTTGATGATTTTGAGCTATGACTTTACGAAAGAATCATTGTATAAAATGTTAGAATCTAGCATAAGTAACAAGAATTTGAGATTCTTATACTTATTGGGAGTTGTGAAATGAGTATGAATGGAAATGTGTTCATTTGATCTATTTCACAAAGTAAGGACCGTAGGTAAACATTGTGTGCATGCTGAGAGCATGGGACAAGTGTAGTAATAATTCACGTAATAAGTTAATTAATAGAAACAACAAATAATGAGTAATCGATATGGTGATGAATAAAAGGTGTTTTATTTATACCTAGAGTTTGGGGCCATATGGGATTAGTATTATTATTGTGTTTCACTTTGCATGTTTTGACTTCCTGAATAATTAAATTGGTTCAGAACAATCAAATTATTCGAACGGGCCACAGTCGTTCATATGTTGGAAGTAGGTATGAATGAAGATTGTCATGAATTGGTTTGTAGATTGTCTAAAGTGTATTAGACATAGCAAAGGTTTGCTGCAACGTTCATGAGTGCTTATGAATATGATTTTGAGCATTGGATTAAACCCACACTCACTTGGATCACTTCATGGATTTTATCACGAGTGATTGGTGAGACGATAATATCTTATATTCTTGAAAGTGAGATGTATCTTGCTAGTCGGTTAGACATTGATAATATGTAAACGCACCAGTAACTTGGTGTCATAAAACATATTGTTGTGTGTGATTCGGTGAGTGAGTGCAAGCAAACATTGAATCAAAGTTTATCCGTTCCTTTTATCCAGAGTAGGATGAAAGCGATATCTGTGGGCCCCTCGGTGATTTAGTGATGATACCCTAAGCGCTTGGCCAAGCCGGGACTAATTTGATGTGTTCAAATTGTAGTCTGTTGTCAGCCATCGTAAATTGGAAATCGGGAAACAAGACATAGACAGAGAGAATGATTTAAATCCATGTCTCAAGTCTATACTGTCACACCCCAAAACCAGAACGGCGGAAACGTTCTGGGGTGGATGACGTCATGTCAAGTATCACAACATATGCAGTATATTAATAAAAGTACAACAACCATTACATTAATAGTAATAGTTTTACATAAGTTACATTTCATAGAGACATTAAAGTAATACAGAAACTAGCATAGATGCAGCTCGGTACTAGAATGTCTTCACAAAAGCTCCTGGGATGTACCTGTCTATCGCTGACCTGAGAATACAAGTTATTTTGACAGCGAGTATCAGCATTTTTATAATGTTGGTGAGTTCATAAGTATTTAGTGTCATTTGTGTAAGTAAGCATTTTATTTCAAAATAAATTTACGAAAAGTAGTAGTTTAGAATCTACGGTGTAATAGCGTCCTTTCCAGAAAATCCTGTATTTTCTAACAAAAAACAGTCTTCTACCAAGACCCGACAGAGTTATGTTTTAAAGAGTAATTTCCCCCGAAATACTATCATTATCGGAAAACAGTATTTACTTTAAAGGAATAATGAGAAAATCACAAGTAAAAATACCAGGGAAAAAATAACATATGCCTCAGGAGTAATACTGCTAATTAAGGCAAAAGAAATCATAGACTCCAGGGGAATATCGAATGAATGATACACCTGGCTCAGTCTAACAAAAGAAACACAGACCCCAGATGGTATCAAATGAACGATACGGCTAGCAAGGTCTACAACAAAGAAACACAGACCCCAGACAGTATCAAATGAACGATACATCTAGCAAGGTCTAAAACAAAGAAACACAGACCCCAGACAGTATCAAATGAACGATACAACTAGCAAGGTCTTAAAACAAATAAATACAGACTCCAGACAATATCGAATGAACTAAACATCTAGTAAAGTCTAAAACGTCCGGTAATCCTAAGTGGAATGTCTCGAAATACAGTGTTGATTCTCGTTACCTTAAGGCCATGAATTATAAGGTAAACATGGAGATACTCGTAACCATACTGATTGACACTAGAGTACTTGACGCCCTGCAAGCGTCGAAATAAATGTGACATTTGTCACCCCTTGGCTTGGTAGGCCGAGGACTGTAGCTAGCAGTCAGGGTGCGGGAGTGTGAGTCCCGTATAGATCTATACGCACAATGCCCACTCTCCCTCCAGGAGACTCTGGTTACCAACTTGACAACAGGGAAATATGTGTCTCTGATCTATGAATGATGAATGGAAGGATGCCCTTGCTACCCAAGGGAAATGAACTGGTCGATGTAAACCTTTATGTCTATACGTGTATACATGATATATAACTAATGTTTAAACGACCTTTGGACGGATATCCGATACCCACCAGACCACATCCCAACGAGGAAAAGGAAATAGGGCGAGCTAGCCTTCCTAAGTCTTTTAAACATTATTTATATAACTATACAAGTACAGGCATGCATTTAACGAAGTAGAAGCCTAGAAGTATAGAAGAAAACTTTGGTAAAACCATTGGAAAACCTTTCAAAATAAGAATTTACGACTTGATATCGTTATGTAAAACAAGCTTTGAAAATCGTTCATAAACACGTTTTGAATATAATTTGATAACACAATATAAGTAAAGAAAACATTTGTTTAAAACACTGCTATAACTGGTTTAAAAGTAAAACATACAGCATGAGAGATAATTTGAGAAAAGATTTAAACAAGTAAAGACGTTTTGGAAAACCATCTATAGTATTATACTTGGTAAAACAGCTGAATGTGTGATAAATCCTTGTGCATGTGGGTTATTAATCACATATGATTGATATGATAACTAGCATGTTTTAACTTGTATTCCCCCCCCCCCCATAAAAGCATGTAAAAACATTTGAAAGGTTAATTCAGGGGTATGAACTCACCTGTTGTAAGTGGATCGGATGGAGGTATCGGTTGGGTGCTCAGTGTCAAGTGAAGACTTGAACACACTTAGTGACCTATTAACATATGGTGACATATGTTTACATACAATTAGTAATTAGAATGCTAATTAAACACGTAAATTCATGCTAATATGCAGAAAACACTTTGGTCAAGTGCTAGGAGTGCCCCGGGTGGTATCTAAGGGTGTGTATGACTTGTATATAGAGTTTTCTCTTCGAGAGTAAACTCCTTATGGAGTTTTCGGCCCAAATGACCAAATCCCCATGAGTTTACGGCCGTAAACTCATGGTGGGGGTGTTCTAGGATGCTTAATGGTCTTAAACTCTTGAGGGGTGATGCTAGACTTAGTTTTAAGGCATTGGAATGGAATTTGAACAACATAAGGAACATTTGAGGAGTTTACGGCAGTAAACTAGGAGTTTACGGCAGTAAACTCTTACATGCCCTTTCGTTATGTGTATTAAGGATTTAAATGGAAGGGTATAAAGTTTTATGCATTTTTCCAAGCCATATAGGGGAGTTAGCGCATCATTTGGCCTCTTTAAGGGAGTTTACGGCCCATGGACCAATCCTTGGGGGGGGGGGGTTTATGGCCATAAACTCCTATGTCCATAGTTTATTTAATGTTAAATGCCCTAACTTCAATGGTGGTTGCTTTTAGACATTTACCCAAGCCGTAGGAGGTGTTTGAGGGCAATTCTAACACCTTAAAAAGTGTTCACGACCCTTGAAGAGGGGTTTATGGTCCAAGAATGCTCTTCGGCCATAAACTCATGTTTACTCTCCATATAATAAGGTTTTGGTGTTCTAAGCTCGTACATGCAAGTCTACTAGTCATATCTAAGCTTTAGGAGTGATTTGGAAGGGTTTTGGGGCTTCAAAACCCCACTTATGGGTGTTTACAGTCCAAGAGTGTTCTTGGGCCGTAAACACATGATTTGGCCCCTATTGGATGTCTTAAACACGAATTTGCATGTTAAATGAGCTAAACAACAAGTTAGGGTAGATCACTTACTAGCTTGGGGCTCGAAATGGGCGGTTTTCGGATCGAAAGCAACTTGTAGAGAAAGAGTGTAGAGAGAGGGTGAAAAGTCTCAAATGGATTCCACTCACCCTTATATAGGGGTTTGATTTTGTGACTCGGTGAAAATCTAGCCGATACTGACGTTAAACAGGGCTTTTGGTCGCACCCGATTAAATGGTCGTATTTTTACTTGGTTGTAACTAAAACTTTTCAAGGAATTATTGAGGGTGTTTCTAAATTTTTTCAACCCTTACGAAGTCATAATAAGTCCCAATTTAATTAACCTAGTCCAAAAGGTTAACAGACAATTAATAAAGCGGTTTTATTAACGAAAGATGTGGTTAAAAATGACGGGATAAATTTCGGGTTTTCACATATACGATATCAAGAATGGAGGAATATATGATCCCTTATCTAAAGGATAGGCTTCTGATAAGATCAGAGTTGACAACGGCTTTTAAAAGCTACGATTGCTAATCAGGATCTGAGGTTATGCACAGAATAGTTATTAGACTTATCCAAGTGGGAGACTGTTGGATTAGAGTCTAAGTCCATAACTATTTTGGTATGTACTTGACCCGATTGTGCATGGTCCTTTTGGATTGCCTTCACACTGGTGACTAGATAGGATGATTGTTGAGGAGAGAGGCTGGTTTATTGCTAAGAATAATAAATTAGGGTACAAATATGATTTGTTAATATATTATATGAATAATATATTAATTGGGAATCATATTATTAATTAGTATTTAATCAGAAATTAATTTAGAATTAATTTTGGGATTAAAGGAACTGATTGAAAGTGTAGGGGCTATTTTGTAATTATTCAATAGTTGAGGATTTGGGCCATTAGATCACCTTTATTAAGGCTTGAAGGAAAATCCTAGAAGGATCTAGGAGTTTTTGTCCAAGGGATTAAGTAAAGGAGTCCATGGACTTGCTTAGGCCCTAAGCTAAGGGATTAGGGTTTACACCTTGAAACCCTAGTTAGCCTTAAGTATAAATAGCACCCTAAGGCACTAAGATTTTGTCCAAGCCTTGGGAAAACCTAAAAGGGACGAAATCTAGGGCAAGATACCCTTATCTCCTCTCTCCCATATTCATCCTTTCACCTAGTGTGTTTGTGTGCCATTAGAGGCATTACACTTATGGTACTTGCTTTCAAGAGCTAAGGAAATTCAAGGAACTAGTTGTTATTGCAATATAACAACAAAATGTGTGTACTCTATTTTATATATGAATTTCAAAAATAATAGTAGCATGCCAGGTTCTTTTTGTGTTCATATAGTTGTATAACTAATAGTGAAAACATAGATCCAACTCTAAGGTTGCATGCACACATAGGATTATTTGTATAAAACTCATCACTAAGCAGCCCATGGACCCCTTCTGGAACATGCCTTGGACGATTTCTAATGGGCTTCCCCATAGAATTTGTAACACCGTAAATTTCAAAACAATTTTTCATTTAAAATAATCGTTTAATTCTTAGGAACACTTGTTTAAAATCTCATTTATAATCGAACTACAAAACATAACTCCATTTTCACTTGTATAGAAAACCAGGATCCTCCAAAACATGACTCTTCTCTGGTGTGTACAATCAAGCCGGTGCCGTCCCGTGAACCTGAGAAACCTGAAACACATAACACAAAACACTGTAAGCACGAAGCTTAGTGAGTTCCCCAAAATACCACACATAACACATATTAGCCACTCGAGGCTATAACTCTGTGGGTCCGTGGACCCTGCTCTGTGAACCCTCTGGTTCTAACTCTGTGAACCTTCCAGTTCTAACTCTGGGAACCCTCCGGTTCCAACTTTGTAAACATGCACAACATAAATTACATAGAAATAATGCAGTACAACACATAACATACATAGCATACAACTACTCTGTCACATAACTCTGGTTACCTACTCAAGGTAAAGTATAGTGAGAAGACTCACCTCGCGTATCTCGATAACTAGCAAAATCCCGGAAATCACTCGTGCTCGATCCTCCGAGCTATAATCCTCCTATTACACAATATACCTCTAATTAACACTTTCTCAACTAGGGTTGACTACCCCTATCAAGTCAACACTGGTCAACTCCGGTCAACGGTCAACGATCAACTTTGACCGGACTCGGTGAGTGCACTAGGCGACTCGGCGAGTCTAGACGTTTTCACCAACTCTCTAAGATTCCCTTGCTACACGTCGAGTACTCCCCCTGACCCGACGAGTTCCACCTGGAAGAATCGCGGGGCCACCCCGACTCAACTCGCCGAGTCTCAAGAACAGCTCGGCGAGTCCCAGTTCGACTCAGTCCTCCTGACAACTCTCTCTAACTCGCCCTGACTCACCGAGTCCATGCCATGCAACCACTCAAACTTGCCTCTAAGGTCAGATCTGCTCTGACAATTCATAGATCTGGCCTTCCTAGACTGATTCATCACGTAAAGTCCTTATCTTGGTGTTCATAACACACCCCATGGCTCATAAATGGTGTTTTGACCTCAGGCATAAGGATTCCAATCCAAAACCTCCATTGATTCACAAAAAGCTTGGGCAAAGGGACACTCTGGACCTCCAAGGGTCCAGATCTATGGTCTAAATCGCTTAAGGGACCAAGGGAGCACTAGATCTAGCCACAAAAGGGCTCAATAAACCCTAAATCAATGTAAACTTCAACATAGAAGAGGATAGCTCGAAGATATTACCACAATAACGATGCTCTGGACTCCAAACTCTCAGAAGTGGCTCCTCTTGCTTTCCCCTTAGCTGATCCTCCCTTTCCCTTGCAAGATGACACCTCAAAGATCAATAATGGCCTCCTACTTTGCTCCAAACGCTCACACTCAATTAGGGTTTCACTCAAGGGACTGGTGAGCACAAATGACGGCCATAAGGCCCTTTAAATAGGTCCCAAACCCGAGAAATTAGGGTTTCATTAAACAGCGCGGACTCGCCGAGTCCATACCTTGGACTCGCCGAGTCCAGGCGCGAACCCGCGTCCAGAATCGTGACCCTACTCGGCGAGTCTGACCATGGACTCGTCGAGTCACTCTTTCTCAAATTACTCTTTTAGCCCTTCAACTCTACTCTTGATATTTCGGGATGTTACAATTCTCCCCCACTTAAATTAGGCTTCGTCCTCGAAGCCTACAGCAATTTAACTCCGAAGCTACTCCCACAACGCGCCACCTGACCTCAACCAGACCAGGTCCCTCGAGGCATACCCATCGAAACTCGAACACACTTTCTCTTTCCTTACGGTGTCCTGACCACTGTCTCGAGCCGGGCACCGACTGTACCCTCTGATAATCACACTCAACAACCGAGGATTACCCATGATGCATCACTGCCCCCATATCTCAACAATCATTCGACCCATAAGGGCTAGAAAAACAAGTACCATCGGATCCCCGATCCGAATCCCACTCTACCCATTCCGTGACGATGGAAGGGCCCATCCTCAATCTCAGAAGAACTCCCACGAGTTCTCCTCTTGCAATCACATACACATGCTGAACTAGCTCCAACACCCTCAAGTTGGAAAACCCGATACACTGATGATATCCTCAAGCATCCCCCTAGGATGAACTACTGATACATACCCAATACCCTGATCAGAATCACACTGAGAGTCCAAGATTCTCTCCTGTATCCCTTCCGAGCCTCCTGGCTCTACACCTGCGGAATCCCTTCCGTGTCCTCAGCAGACATCCCATCATGATGTCATTCCATACCACTGTCACAGACACCGCGTTTAACCCCCATACTCCAAATCATCCATTTGCACTACTACCTTCACTTCCGTGAACCAACACTTCCCCCCCCCCTGGGGTTACATACCTTTCTCTTCCCTTACCTAGGGAAATCCACTTGACAACCTTGCCACTACTCCATGTATCGCACATGCTCTGGATCTGCTCGCAAGGACTCTCGGGTCCATGCGCTACCTCTCCTCAGCAAATGAAGGTCCGACACCTCCTCCCATACAACAGCTCAAAGGGCGGCATACCAATGCACTAATGATGGCTGTTGATATAGGACAACTCAACCAAGGATAATTACGTGCCGCAACTCCCTCCGAAATCTAATACACATGCCCGAAGCATGACTTCGAGCGTCTGAATCGCTCACTCGCTCTGAAGTGTCCTCAGACAACCTCATGATAAGCTCTAGCTGATTTCTCATATCCCTCTTCGAGACTGAGCACCAGGTCAGCTTTTGACTCCACAGTTGAGCCTCCAAAGGTCACCCATAACATGATCCAAATATCTCACTAACTTTTCCCCGTGACCACTATCCCTGCTCAGTGACACGCAAGTCACGAAATTTTCCTTTCCTCATGCGGGAAAAAAAAGGTACAATCCAACCGAGGATCGTCTCAACTCTGATCTCTGGTTTCTGCTGCGCATATCCCTGGCGCATCTCACCGCATTTCCCGACCGAGACGGAGACCCCAGTCTTGCCCCCGGTTCAACACCCAGGCTCCAAAAACTCAATACTCGGGCTACTCAAGCCCAAAACTCTTCCACATCATACACTAATTGGAGAACATTCCATCATCACATTCTCTTGCCATCTAGTGAGTACTACGGCTCCCCGCAGTATCACGACACCCTCTGACTAGTGAGTACTACGGCTCCCCGCAATATCACAACACCCTCTGACTAGTGAGTACTACGGCTCCCTACAGTATCACAACACCCTCTGACTAGTGAGTACTACACCTCCCCGCAGTATCACAACACCCTCTGACTAGTGAGTACTACGGCTCCCCGCAGTATCACAACACCCTCTGACCCCACTAGCTCATGCTCCGCAGACTATCATAGGCAGCTACCCATACTCGACTCGAATATGCATCACAGACTCTGGAGGTCATCGACATAACAAATGCCCACCCTTGCGAAGATCCATTCTCTCAAATAATCTCCCTGGATGCCCATACTCGAAGGGCTCCCACTAGATCCATAGATACCTGATATACCACAAGTCGATTCAATTCAAGATTCACGAGTAACTCCGAAATAAAGATATCATACCCGGATACCTCGGAATACCCCAACAGAACATCACAAGATCCTGCCACAACCATTGGTCTCCTGCCCCAAGCATCATATAGACACAATAATACATTTCCTCTGAACCCCATAATTAGATCTGTATTTTTCCAAATTGCAACTTCGGTGCATCCAATTTCTCGGTTGGAATACGAGAAAACGCTGACGCTACGAAATACACTGATAATTCTCCGAAACCCTTTTTCCACCGCTCAAAATCCAAGCAAGGATACACATACCGACCCGGGAGTTGGCTGCCCAATCATTCTCTATCTACTTGCAACAACACTGACCACCAAACACCTGCCGTGGAGACATTCATCCATCTCAACAAGTACTTCCCGCATTAACTCGCTCTGACCCCTTTCCTCGATCACCGACATCTCTGGTTTCATGATTTCTTACAGCAGATCTCTATACTCCACTTATAACTGCTCTTGACAAATCTCTGCTTTCTTACATATTGTACCCGGTTCTCCCCCACTTAGGGTTCGAACCATCACCAATTAGCACGCAACCAACCCACAACTATTTTTCACCAGCGAAATCGCACCTGCCCCAGGAAAGTGCTACACGACGCCCGATAATCTCCCCCTTAAGGAAATCAATCGACCTCATATACTCTGAACCTCTGATGAACTCCTCAAGAACTTCTCATCACGACTGCTTCTAGTCGTTCCAAATCTCGTACCAATCTAGCACTAAGCAACTCAACTACTCAATAACATCCCTGGCTCATAGATTGAACCGCAAAATCATCGTACCTCTCACCTCAACTCATCAACCAACGCTCCAACACCGGGATCGTCCCAAGAACAGGGACCCACTCCCATATTCATGTTGGGTTTTGAGCATTCTAACACTCCTAAGTGTACATGCAACCCTAAATACCTTGGATCTATGTTTTCTCTATTATACATGCAAATAAGAATATCCAAGGTATTATCCTAATCTAGCATACAAAACAATGACTATAGCAAGATAGAATACATACCTCTTTGGTGTAGAAAGTCTTCATGAAGCTTGAGTGCCTAGTGCCCCAAGTGTGACACCTCAAATGGAATCACAATCATCAAAACACTTAGAATGACTTGAGAGAATTCTACAACTCATGAAATCGGCTAGCCCTCTCTAGAATAATACTAGTCGCCAATTTTGTCAAGAATAAGACCTTTATATAGTGTTACAATTAGGGTAAACCCTAAATGTCATGACTTTCCATTTCCTTGGATCCATGGGTACAAATACACCATGGAGCATCCATGGACCATCCTATGGGTTTTAGCCCAACTTGATTATCCATGGAGCATTAGCCCACTATACAAGTATGGATGATTTACACAATCAACCCATATATTTAATTAGTCTTCTTTTGATCACTTAATTAATCCTAGATTAATTCTTGATCAATACTAATTAAATAATCTTATTATTCTTATTATTAATATACTAGAACTTATAATATATTAATAACCATAAGTGTCTTATTTCTCTCATTATAGTCTATCCAAGTGCATGATGGTATGCAACCCAAATGGACCATGCCGGGTCGGGTCAAGTCTTACCAATTATAGTTATGGACTTAGACATTAATCCAACAATTCAACACCCAACATAGATAGAAAACTCTCTGCACTACTAAACTCGACTGAGCTCCCCACTGATACCACTACAACACATCCTACTATACTCAAATAGGTGTAGTGTGGTCCTCGACTACCTCAGTCCCAACTAACTGTCTGCTCATGATAAGTCACTGCCTCGCGGCACACATGCTACCTGATACACTGGGGGAAAGTCATCATTAATGACGACCTGTAGGGTTTACCCACAAACCCAAAACGCAAACATCATATTTCTCATATTTGCACATGAACATAATCAGGACCACCCAGATCATAGAAGGTGACATCTCCTTTATCGACTGGTCGCTCAACTTAGATCGAAATTCTCCCTTGTCACTGACTCCTTACTAAAATACTCTGAGAGGCTCTCGATCTCCCTCTCAAGGGACGCCTCTCCGAACTTAATCATAACCGGATAGCCGGAGAACCACCAACGTCATTCCCTACGAACCATGGTATTCATTCCATGACATCTCTTCTCAATATGCTCCGGTGTATGGTACTCGAACCATAACATCACTCCTCCATCCGCTCCGATGTATGGTACTCGAACCATAACATCACTCCTCAATCCGCTCCGATGTATGGTACTCGACCCATAACATCTCCCCTCAATCCGCTCCGATGTATGGTACTCGAACCATAACATCTCTCCTCAATCCGCTCTGATGTATGGTACTCGAACCATAACATCACTCCTCCATCCGCTCCGATGTATGGTACTCGAACCATAACATCACTCCTCAATCCGCTCCGATGTATGGTATTCGAACCATAACATCACTCCTCAATCCGCTCCAATGTATGGTACTCGAACCATAACATCACTCCTCAATCCGCTCCGATGTATGGTACTCGAACCATAACATCTCTCCTCAATCCGCTCCTTAGAACCTTCAGAATGCTCCCTGTATCAAGTATGGGTCCTCTGCTTTCAGTAGTACGGGCCCATACTACCTGCCCCATCTACCCATACTTTCCACACGGACCATCCCAGAGCTCCTAAGTAGCTGCTCGAACTGATCTTTCACCAATCCTATCGCGCGTGCTCGCTCCCCAGCGAAATTCTCTACTCTACCAGCGCACTCATCTGGCTAGGGTTACTCCCTAGGCTCTTCCTTGGTCCTCCCACTTCTTTGCTATCAGCTGCTAAAGAGCTCCTAATGATGCCAGCCATCTACCTCCTGAAGATCGTCATATTCACTTGGTAGCTAACTCCCATCCTCGAGAGTTCCACAAAGCACAAAGCAAGCAGCATTCGAGCATTGAAGAATACATAGAACTCACTCGCGGTGATAACTCCACTTTCTCGGCTCATCCTCGAAAGTACCACCGGACTCTGCAACTCTACCCCTCATGGGTTCTAACTAGATACTCTCACTCATCACATACTCAAAAGCATAACACATATAACAACAAGTCCTAGGCTAAGGCATCACAGATCAGGCCACTCTAGTCCTAAGATGTGAAATACCTAGCCTGCCTCTAGCATGCAATAATATCTCATAAAGTGCATCATAAATATCTCATAACACAAAAGTAAGGGTATTTTGGGAAATCACCGTTCGGGCTCTGGCTGATTGTACACACTGCTCTTTCTTGCTTTCTTTTTGAATTCTTATTCACTTTTAGAAAATTATTTCTTTGAAAACTTTTCTTACTTCCTCAGTTTGAGTCCAGACTTACCCGAAGGCGCATCCGAATCCCTCAAACCAAGGCTCTGATACCAACTTGTAACACCGTAAATTTCAAAACAATTTTTCATTTAAAATAATCGTTTATTTCTTAGGAACACTTGTTTAAAATCTCATTTATAATCGAAATACAAAACATAACTCCATTTTCACTTGTATAGAAAACTAGGATCCTCCAAAACATGACTCTTCTCTGGTGTGTACAATCAAGTCGGTGCCGTCCCGTGAACCTGAGAATCCTGAAACACATAACACAAAACACTGTAAGCACGAAGCTTAGTGAGTTCCCCAAAATACCACACATAACACATATTAGCCACTCGAGGCTATAACTCTGTGGGTCCGTGGACCCTGCTCTTGTGAACCCTCTGGTTCTAACTCTGTGAACCTTCCGGTTCTAACTCTAGGAACCCTCCGGTTCCAACTCTGTAAACATACACAACATGAATCACATAGAAATAATGCAGTACAACACATAACATACATAGCATACAAATACTCTGTCACATAACTCTGGTTACCTACTCAAGGTAAAGTATAGTGAGAAGACTCACCTCGCGTATCTCGATAACTAGCAAAATCCCGGAAATCACTCGTGCTCGATCTTCCGAGCTATAATCCTCCTATAAAACAATATACCTCTAATTAACACTTTCTCAACTAGGGTTGACTACCCCTATCAAGTCAACACTGGTCAACTCCGGTCAACGGTCAACGGTCAACTTTGACTGGACTCGGCGAGTGCACTAGGCGACTCGGCGAGTCTAGACGTTTTCACCAACTCTCTAAGATTCCCTTGCTAAACGTCGAGTACTCCCCCTGACTCGATGAGTTCCACCTGGAAGAATCGCGGGGCCACCCCGACTCAACTCGCCGAGTCTCAAGAACAACTCGGCGAGTCCCAATTCGACTCAGTCCTCCTGACAACTCTCTCTAACTCGCCCTGACTCACCGAGTCAATCCATAACCCGGCAGGACCATTCTAAGGCAATCTTCAAGCTACTCGCCGAGTCTGTTCATCAGAATCGGCGAGTCCATGCCATGCAACCACTCAAACTTGCCTCTAAGGTCAGATCAGCTCCCACAATTCATAGATTGGGCCTTCCTAGACTGATTCATCACGTAAAGTCCTTATCTTGGTGTTCATAACACACCCCATGGCTCATAAATGGTGTTTTGACCTAAGGCATAAGGATTCCAATCCAAAACCTCCATTGATTCACAAAAAGCTTGGGCAAAGGGACACTCTGGACCTCCAAGGGTCCAAATCTATGGTCTAAATCGCTTAAGGGACCAAGGGAGCACTAGATCTAGCCACAAAAGGGCTCAATAAACCCTAAATCGATGTAAACATCAACATAGAAGAGGATAGCTCGAAGATATTCGGGAAGTCAAAACATGCAAAAATGAAACACAATAATAATCGAATCCAATATGGTCTCAGAACTTATGAATATAAATAAAACACCTTTTATTTATCACCATATGATTACACATTATTCATTGTATACTGTTTCAGCTATCAACTTATTCTTGAATTTAACACAATAGTTGTCCCATGCTCCAAGCATGTACACTATGTTTTTCTCAAACACTAGTCATGCCACACACCAAGTATGCATACTATGATTGTCTATGATCTTTTACTTTGTGAACTAGATCAATTGAACATAACTTCAATGATTCTCTTTTCACACTCCCAAATCCTTACTGCAAATGCAAGAATTCCAAATTCATGCCATTTACTGAAATTTGTTAGATTCTAAACTTATATGCATTGATCTACTTGTAATGATTATGTACAAAATCAGAAAGACTTGACAACAATCATTACAAAGCATTCCAAAGGAGATCAGCTCCTTGGAAACATCCTTCTTGCATGAAGTTTCCTTAATCTTACACAGATTGAAAAATCTTAACTTTGAAAACATTTCCAGATTCCATTTTGACTATCACTTCTGAACAAGAGTTGCCTCCTTACAGATTATGTCAATATGGTCCTTCCAGAATTATCACTATACTTCTAATTGTCCTTGAGCAACCAATCTTTGGTAAACCTTAGATTGTCCTCGACAATTGTTTAATCCTTTTAGTCATATCCAGTTCTAAACCTTTTCCCTTCTTAATGCCCTAGGCATTTGGAAAATTTTAGAACGGATAAATATAGCACATGTAATCGATCCTATATCCGAAGCATATGGGACACGATTCATGATGTCTTACATAAAGACTAAACCAGTCTTTTGCTATAATATTTCCATTTCAATTTGCCAAGTTCTCATAATTCAGATTATGAAAAGGGATGCCGTAATCATAATCGAATTTTAGAACGCAAATAATGGACCCATATACAGAATTTCCTTATGTTGAGCCATTCCAACATGAAATTCATATATATCCTTGACTAAATGATTAAAACCTCACGATCTAAGCTTATAGATTTGAGATGAAGTATAATTTCCTCTCCCTTAATTATAGCAAAACAACCTTTTCCCAATTGAAACCTTTTGTTTTCTATAATTAACATTGCTAGCTTGCAATACTTATCATAATTATCATGCTCCCACTAACATGATGATTATTAGCATAACACTTATGCTCCCACTAGCTCTGACATGTATTCAGAAATCAGCTGGACTTCTAGAAATCAATACTTCATTGACTTTCTTACCAAAGTTCAGATTTCTGATACTAGATTGTTTTGATAAGACATTATCAAAATCATACACCTTCCCTTAGATAGCACACTTGTGTGTCTAAACAATTATGAAGAGGTATGCCGTAATCATAATGGTTAGACCTTTTTGCCACTTCTCACAAGTCCATATTAGTGTGCCGGTTAACCACACGCGCTCCACTAACGACTTTGAGAATGCAAATATCACAATTGCTATCGAGACAAAATCTACTTAGTGAAAGTGTTTCCTCACCATCATTTTCATGAATCGGAGAGAAACCTTATGACACTTAGATTTATATGGTGTATGAGTTCCTATCCATGTGAATGGTCAAAATCATAGTCACAAGACAAGGATAATGACAAACCCAAACTCATATGGATTGAACTCAATCTTAATTTCTTGCCACCTGGCAGCTCAAGGGCCTTCTATTGCTTCCAAGTTGTTGTGCAACCAATTGAGAACTCTAAGAACTCATATGCAAAGCCAACTTTAACTGGAATGGGCACAGAATATGTCAACACGATAGGTTATAAACCTCAAGTCGTGTGCTAGTGAAGAACTTCAGGTTCTATTCTTGATTAGTTCTTGAGACTTTCAAGACCTTTAAGACTCCCACTGTCCTCTTAACCTATAAGACTCCCTTGTCAAATATCCAAGACATAGTGTGGATTCTAATCAAGACAAACACTTCACCCATTTGGCCTAAGTTGATCTTTGTTTTATCCAAAACATCACAACTTACCAATTTCAAATGTACAAGAGTAGAAAACTTTTACTCTTACATTTGACAAGTGTTTTAAACCTTCTTTAAGATATATCACTCATGTTACAATCTTGGAGTATGACTCTAAGACTTGTATTGAAACGAAGTATGACTCATCTTCTTGATTTAACCATTTCAACAATTCAAGATCCCTCTTCTTAGTCATACGAATGCACTAAGACTTCCTTAGAGAACTAATTGTGCTATGGTTTCTTAATCATTAAGATGATCACAAAACTGATACTAAAGTACTCTCCCATCTTTTCAGATTTGAGAAACTTTTATCCTTCTGCCTTATTTGATTCTTCTTATTCGCTCTGCCATACATTGAAACCTTTTTTCCAATGTCTCAGAGTTACACTTAAGCTTGTAAGTATAATCATATTTACTGTACTTAAGTAAATAATGACGAATAGTCTTATCAAACTTTTGTGGTGGACTTAATCAGTGCACAAGAATGTGTACTCGATCCTTTAGTCCTTCACTTGACTCACACATCCATGTGAACAAGTAATTAGTCTTAATTTTCCAATACTTGAAAGTTCTCATTCATCATGCTATACAACTTGCATGATTCCAAGTTTCGGTCCAATTGAAACTTGGGTGATGAGAATCTTTCTTTATTTGGTAAATTTAGACATTACCACAAATGAAAGAATCAATTTCATACTTCCACTCTTGCTATTAATGGAATCATATAAGCAACAATTTTTCCTCAAATGCCATTGTAAGGATATTTTAAAATAAATAAAATCAAAAATTTTTCTTTTATTTTAAAACTTTGCGGAAAAACTTATCCTTACAATCCATATGAAAACTTGTTGTTATCTATTCCTAAGCAATATCTCATAACTCCTAAGAAGTAGCTCAAGAATCCGATCTTCAAACTATGCGATAGAAATCCATCTACGCCATCAGATTCAGCATATTCTTTCTTTAAGTTTCTTCACTTTTTCTTTGATTCTTAAAACATCACCATGTGACCCAGTCACATCATGTATCAAGAATCTCAGAATAGAAACTTAATAGAGTTAGATAGTGGACTTTACCTGAAGTAGAGTCAAACTTATTGACTTTAACATCCTTAGGTAAATTTGGCAGCTTCGCAACCAATGACCCTTTCTTTGGCAATATAAACATATGGACCCTTTGACAAAGGTGCACAGGACTATCACAGACTTAGTTTTTCCCTTTACCATTTGGTCAACCGAGTTGACTATGGCCGATCCCTTTCCATTGGGAAGAGAATGCTTTCCGGGATTTCCTGTGTCACTATTGTCAATGTCCATCAAGTTTTAAGAAAGTTGATCTTAGCAAATAGATAAGATCATTAAGGGTCTTGTCATAGTCTGTTTCATAGGTGTTCCAAAAGAACTCACTATGTGACTTAGAAAGTAGTTGAACCACCAACTTTCTCAAGACTTTGACACCCAACTCTCCCGGCTTGTCAATATGTGACTACATCTCCAAGTTGTGATCACACCTAGACCTTGCCTTGCCAATAGGGCTTGAGTGATCTTAAACTTTTCAAGAACTTGTGGGTTAGGGAGAATAATTTGAAGAGGTGAAGAAGTATGATATCCATGGGACATCATCTTCATTAGGAAAGCTTGTTTCAAGAGATTTGGGAAGATCATAAATGTCTAAACCAGACATCTTTTGGGAGATATTCAAGATAGTTGACTTAAAGTCCTTAATATGACACCCAATATGAAATATTAAGGCTAGGACCCAACAAACTATTTTATAACTTAGAAGAGGTATGCCGTAATCCAAGCTATAAAATATTTGAAGGTAGGTGAATGACGATTCACCAATTTCCACCAAGATAAACGAAATGTATTATTAGGTTTTAATTGGTTTTGAAACTCCTAGATCTTTGAGATTCATTGAACTGTTCAAAGGCATGTTTCAATCTCGAGTGTGCCCTTCAGGTTTTGTGACTGGGATGCCGAGGATCACAAAACAAGGTGTGAAGTAACCATGCAAATTACTTGGTACCCTTAAGTGTTTACCCCTCAATCGATGTGCCGGTTAACCACACACGCTCCATCGATACTATGATAAACATTAAGTCACCCTTTACCTACCTTGTTAAGTCCAAGTTAGTGTGCCGGTTAACCACACACGCTCCACTAACGACTTAGACAAAGTGTAAAGTGTAATTTCATGGATTAGCACCTTATTCACATTTTTCCTAAGTAACTAAGATTGGGTATTATTAAGAGTTTAGTTACTTAGTATTATCATTAATACTTTTAATGAAGGGAGAATTCTAGTCCTGTCAAACCCGTTCGACTAACGACCCTCCACCAGTCAAGCAAGCGGTGGGTGAGAGTGGACACCCATTAAGTTGCCATTTTATAGGCAACAACCTTATACCCACCTTATAGACCGGCTTCGTGAATGAGGCGTACTAGCGGTAAGACTGACTCTACTCTTATACATATATTTATTATTAACTTATAATATTATAAAGTATAAGGGTTGAATTTTAACTTTTAAAATTCTAAGGGCTAACTTGGAATTAAAGTATTCAAAAGTGAAAACTTTTCAAATTCCAAAACTTGATGGCAAGTTTTGAAACTATTCAAAACTAATTAATTCCATAACTTATGTGTTTAAAGTAGTTTTAATCCAAAAACTCTTCAAGTTCCATAACTTGAGGACAAGTTATGGAAGACTTTAAACTAATAAAAGAACTAACTTTTTCTTTATTTTATAACTTATGGATTTAATTATGGTTACATATTTTCCTTTTAATCAAGTGACTCTTGAACTTCCATAACTTGAGGACAAGTTATGGAGTCATAAAAAAAATTATTCAATGACACAAGACTCTTCATTTTGTAACCATTGCCAACTCTTATGAATTTTATGAGTCTTTAATGTGACTCTTCATGTAACTTGAGGATAAGTTACACAAACACATTTTATACTCAACTCTTAGATTAAAATGGATTGAAAACAACTATTTCAATTAACTTTTCTATTAATCTAAGCAACTCATAAGAACAAGATAATTCAAATCAAACTTTTTCATGTAATTAATCTAAACCTTAAACTAATACAAAACATGAATCTATTGACAATTATCTTTGAAAATGGATTAGCATGAACATTATCACATCAAAAATAAGTTTATAAGTTCAAAAACAACTTAGGGTAATGTTCCTAGTCCATTTCTAGCCAAAAACTCGAAAATATGTTGTCTGGGGCTCCTACTCGGCGAGTGGCATGAACCAACTCGGCGAGTAGGATGATTTTACTCATGGACTCGGCGAGTTCATCAGTGGACTCGGCGAGTCCAGTGCCCAGAAAGCCAGAAAATCGAGTTTTTCAGCATTTTTCAGCAATTTGCATCAAGTATAAGAGAAAGCAAGCCTAGGCTCTAATACCACTGTTGGGTTTTGAGCATTTTAACACTCCTAAGTGTACATGCAACCCTAAATACCTTGGATCTATGTTTTCTCTATTATACATGCAAATAAGAATATCCAAGGTATTATCCTAATCTAGCATACAAAACAATGACTATAGCAAGATAGAATACATACCTCTTTGGTGTAGAAAGTCTTCATGAAGCTTGAGTGCCTAGTGCCCCAAGTGTGACACCTCAAATGGAATCACAATCATCAAAACACTTAGAATGACTTGAGAGAATTCTACAACTCATGAAATCGGCTAGCCCTCTCTAGAATAATACTAGTCGCCAATTTTGTCAAGAATAAGACCTTTATATAGTGTTACAATTAGGGTAAACCCTAATTGTCATGACTTTCCATTTCCTTGGATCCATGGGTACAAATACACCATGGAGCATCCATGGACCATCCTATGGGTTTTAGCCCAACTTGATTATCCATGGAGCATTAGCCCACTATACAAGTATGGATGATTTACACAATCAACCCATATATTTAATTAGTCTTCTTTTGATCACTTAATTAATCCTAGATTAATTCTTGATCAATACTAATTAAATAATCTTATTATTCTTATTATTAATATACTAGAACTTATAATATATTAATAACCATAAGTGTCTTATTTCTCTCATTATAGTCTATCCAAGTGCATGATGGTATGCAACCCAAATGGACCATGCCGGGTCGGGTCAAGTCTTACCAATTATAGTTATGGACTTAGACATTAATCCAACAATTCAACACCCAACATAGATAGAAAACTCTCTGCACTACTAAACTCGACTGAACTCCCCACTGATACCACTACAACACATCCTACTATACTCAAATAGGTGTAGTGTGGTCCTCGACTACCTCAGTCCCAACTGACTGTCTGCTCATGATAAGTCACTGCCTCGCGGCACACATGCTACCTAATACACTGGGGGAAAATCATCATTAATGACGACCTGTAGGGTTTACCCACAAACCCAAAACGCAAACATCATACTTCTCATATTTGCACATGAACATAAGCAGGACCACCCAGATCATAGAAGGTGACATCTCCTTTATCGACTGATCGCTCAACTCAGATCGAAATTCTCCCTTGTCACTGACTCCTTACTAAAATACTCTGAGAGGCTCTCGATCTCCCTCTCAAGGGACGCCTCTCCGAACTCAATCATAACCGGATAGCCGGAGAACCACCAGCGTCATTCCCTACGAACCATGGTATTCATTCCATGACATCTCTTCTCAATATGCTCCGGTGTATGGTACTCGAACCATAACATCACTCCTCCATCCGCTCCGATGTATGGTACTCGAACCATAACATCACTCCTCAATCCGCTCCGATGTATGGTACTCGACCCATAACATCTCCCCTCAATCCGCTCCGATGTATGGTACTCGAACCATAACATCACTCCTCAATCCGCTCTGATGTATGGTACTCGAACCATAACATCACTCCTCCATCCGCTCCGATGTATGGTACTCGAACCATAACATCACTCCTCAATCCGCTCCGATGTATGGTATTCGAACCATAACATCACTCCTCAATCCGCTCCAATGTATGGTACTCGAACCATAACATCACTCCTCAATCCGCTCCGATGTATGGTACTCGAACCATAACATCTCTCCTCAATCCGCTCCTTAGAACCTTCAGAATGCTCCCTATATCAAGTATGGGTCCTCTGCTTTCAGTAGTACGGGCCCATACTACCTGCCCCATCTACCCATACTTTCCACACGGACCATCCCAGAGCTCCTAAGTAGCTGCTCGAACTGATCTTTCACCAATCCTATCGTGCGTGCTCGCTCCCCAGCGAAATTCTCTACTCTACCAGCGCACTCATCTGGCTAGGGTTACTCCCTAGGCTCTTCCTTGGTCCTCCCACTTCTTTGCTATCAGCTGCTAAAGAGCTCCTAATGATGACAGCCATCTACCTCCTGAAGATCGTCATATTCACTTGGTAGCTAACTCCCATCATCGAGAGTTCCACAAAGCACAAAGCAAGCAGCATTCGAGCATTGAAGAATACATAGAACTCACTCGCGGTGATAACTCCACTTTCTCGGCTCATCCTCGAAAGTACCACCGGACTCTGCAACTCTACCTCTCATGGGTTCTAACTGGATACTCTCACTCATCACATACTCAAAAGCATAACACATATAACAACAAGTCCTAGGCTAAGGCATCACAGATCAGGCCACTCTAGTCCTAAGATGTGAAATACCTAGCCTGCCTCTAGCATGCAATAATATCTCATAAAGTGCATCATAAATATCTCATAACACAAAAGTAAGGGTATTTTGGGAAATCACCGTTCGGGCTCTGGCTGATTGTACACACTGCTCTTTCTTGCTTTCTTTTTGAATTCTTATTCACTTTTAGAAAATTATTTCTTTGAAAACTTTTCTTACTTCCTCAGTTTGAGTCCAGACTTACCCGAAGGCGCATCCGAATCCCTCAAACCAAGGCTCTGATACCAACTTGTAACACCGTAAATTTCAAAACAAATTTTCATTTAAAATAATCGTTTATTTCTTAGGAACACTTGTTTAAAATCTCATTTATAATCGAATTACAAAACATAACTCCATTTTCACTTGTATAGAAAACCAGGATCCTCCAAAACATGACTCTTCTCTGGTGTGTACAATCAAGTCGGTGCCGTCCCGTGAACCTGAGAAACCTGAAACACATAATACAAAACACTATAAGCACGAAGCTTAGTGAGTTCCCCAAAATACCACACATAACACATATTAGCCACTCGAGGCTATAACTTTGTGGGTCCGTGGACCCTGCTCTGTGAACCCTCTGGTTCTAACTCTGTGAACCTTCCGGTTCTAACTCTAGGAACCCTCCGGTTCCAACTCTATAAACATACACAACATAAATCACATAGAAATAATGCAGTACAACACATAACATACATAGCATACAAATACTCTGTCACATAACTCTGGTTACCTACTCAAGGTAAAGTATAGTGAGAAGACTCACCCCGCGTATCTCGATAACTAGCAAAATCCCGGAAATCACTCGTGCTCGATCCTCCGAGCTATAATCCTCCTATAACACAATATACCTCTAATTAACACTTTCTCAACTAGGGTTGACTACCCCTATCAAGTCAACACTGGTCAACTTCGATCAACGGTCAACTTTGACCGGACTCGGCGAGTGCAGTAGGCGACTCGGCGAGTCTAGACGTTTTCACCAACTCTCTAAGATTCCCTTGCTACACATCGAGTACTCCCCCTGACTCGATGAGTTCCACCTGGAAGAATCGCGGGGCCACCCCGACTCAACTCGCCGAGTCTCAAGAACAACTCGGCGAGTCCCAATTCGACTCAGTCCTCCTGACAACTCTCTCTAACTCGCCCTGACTCACCGAGTCAACCCATAACCCGACAGGACCATTCTAAGGCAATCTTCAAGCTACTCGCCGAGTCTGTTCATCAGACTCGGCGAGTCCATGCCATGCAACCACTCAAACTTGCCTCTAAGGTCAGATCAGCTCCCACAATTCATAGATTTGGCCTTCCTAGACTGATTCATCACGTAAAGTCCTTATCTTGGTGTTCATAACACACCCCATGGCTCATAAATGGTGTTTTGACCTAAGGCATAAGGATTCCAATCCAAAACCTCCATTGATTCACAAAAAGCTTGGGCAAAGGGGCACTCTGGACCTCCAAGGGTCCAAATCTATGGTCTAAATCGCTTAAGGGACCAAGGGAGCACTAGATCTAGCCACAAAAGGGCTCAATAAACCCTAAATCGATGTAAACATCAACATAGAAGAGGATAACTCGAAGATATTACCACAATAACGAGGCTCTGGACTCCAAACTCTCAGAAGTGGCTCCTCTTGCTTTCCCCTTAGCTGATCCTCCCTTTCCCTTGCAAGATGACACCTCAAAGATCAATAATGGCCTCCTACTTTGCTCCAAACGCTCACACTCGATTAGGGTTTCACTCAAGGGACTGGTGAGCACAAATGACGGCCATAAGGCCCTTTAAATAGGTCCCAAACCCGAGAAATTAGGGTTTCATTAAACAGCGCGGACTCGCCGAGTCCATACCTTGGACTCGCCGAGTCCAGGCGCGAACCCGCGTCCAGAATCGCGTACCTACTCGGCGAGTCTGACCATGGACTCGTCTAGTCACTCTTTCTCTAATTACTCTTTTAGCCCTTCAACTCTACTCTTGATATTTCGGGATGTTACAAAATTCATCCAATCATTTCATGAGGAGGGAATCTTATGACACTTAGATTTTATGGCGTATGAGTTCCTATCCATGTGAATTTGCCAAAACCAAAGTTTACGACAAATCCAAACTCATATGGACTGAACTTTCTTAATCTTGATTTCTTGCCTTATGGTGACACGATTGCCGACCATGTCTTCCAAGTAGTTTATCTTTCCATTAATCAAGGTGCTTTGTCCTTATGCATTCAAATGAGAACTCATAGAACTCACATGCATAATTAACTCAACTGGAATGACATAGAAACAAAATAATGTCAACACGATAGGTTGTAAACCTCAAGTCGTGTGCTAGTGATTATCGATAAGGTTTATTCTTGATTTGTTCTCGAAACCTTTTCAAAAACATTAAGACTCCCACTGACCTCTTGACATATATGATTCTCTTTGTCAAGAAACATTTCTTGACAATCAAATATTCAAGAGTTAGTGCAGTTATTATCAAGACAAAAAACACTTCACAAATTGGTCATAGTTGGTCTTTGTCTTATCCAAGACATCACAACTTTCCAATCTCAAGTGTACAAGAACAAGAACTTTTCTCATTCTACATTTGTTAAGTATTACAAACCTACTTAAGACTTTTTCACTCAAGTCACAATCTTGACTCTAAGACTTGATATTGGAACGAAGTATGATTGACTTTTTTGATTTTAACCATTTCTACAATTCTTGATTCCTTTTCTTAGACACGCAATTACACTAAGACTCACTTAGAGGATCAATTGAGACATGGTTCTTAATCATTAAGACCTATCATAAAACACAACAAAAGGTACTCTCCATTCTTCTTAGAATAGAGAAACTTTTATCTTTCTGCCTACTTGATTCTTCTTTATTCGTTCTTCTATTCATTGAAACTCTTTCAATTAACTCAGAATTACACTTATTCTTATAAGTATAATCATATATACTAAAATTTAGTAAATCATGTCGAATAATTTTTATCGCTCTTGTGGTGGATTAAATCAACGCACAACCTAGTGTACTTGATTTCCTAGTCCTTCACTTGACACTTTGTCAAAGAATCAGTCTAATTTCCAAATATGAAATTTCTCATTCATCATGCAACCAAGTTTTATGATTCCAAGTTTCTGTCCAATTGAAACATGGGTGATGAGAAACTCTCTCTATTTGGTAAATTCTTGACATTTCCACAAATAACATAATTAAGTATTAAATCCATTATTGCTAATAATAGAAACCTTCAAACATCAATTTTTCATACACGCCATTATAAGGATAAATAAATAAGACAAAATCAAAATTTATTTTATTGCGGAAAAACTTTTCCTTACAATGCAACTCAACTGAAAAACTATGTTATTACTGATGGGTTTTGGTCATAAGACATCCTATGTGCTCATACAAACCCTAAAGCTTGGATCTAGGTTTCTCTATTGTACATACTTTGAATCCAAGACTTTGAACCCTAATTCTAGCATATGGAAATCAGAATTCACATGTAATTAGGTTTAAGAACATACCTTGATTGTTATATAGCAATAACAATCCAATTCCTCCTTGAATTGACCTTGGAAGGCTTAGAGTCACAAGTGTCACTCCTCTAATGGCTTACAAACACCATAAGCAAGTGGAGAAGGTATAAAGAGAGAGGAGGGAGGTTAGAATTCGTCCTTAGGACCTCTTGGGAAGGGTTGGACGAATTCCTAAGCCCTAGGGGGTTTATATAGGTGTAAAGATTAAGGTTTTAGTCCTTATCCTTATCTAGTTGCTTGTCCACCAAGCAACCATAAGATAAGTCCTAGAAACCCTTATCCTAGTCGAATTCTAAGGGATTTACACCTCAAATTCGTTCACCATATATATAAGATAATCCTTACCTTATTTTGTAACTATCACATAATTACAATTCAGCCCCTCTAGTTTAATTAATTACACTTGATCACAAAATTAATTTTTAATTTATTATTGACCAATATTAATTAAACAAATATGATTTCTCCTTTAATATATTATTCTTATAACATATTAATAAATCATAATAACATCTATCTCTTTATTTATTTCTCCAATCAAGTTGCTTTGGTGAAGGCAACCCAAAAGGATCATGCACCATCGGGTCAAGTACATACCAAAATAGTTATGGACTTAGACACTAATCCAACAATTACATATTTCTTAACAATTTATTCTAACTCCAAGTAGTAGCTCAAGAATCCAATCTTCAAGCAATGCGATCGAAATCCATTTCTTCAGGATTAGATTCAGCTCACTTCTTCCCTTAAGCTTCCTCTCTTTTTTTCGATCCTACAAAACATCAAAACGTAATCTTATCACATCATGTATTAAGAATCTAGAATAGGAAATTAAAAGAGTTAGTTAATGGATTTTACCTGAAGCAGAGCCATATGTCTTGACTCTCCCATCTCTTAGATCTCTTAGGTAAACATGGCAGCTTCGTCTCTAATCCGGTTCTCTTGGCAATAAAAGCAAATGGATTCCTTTGGCACAACACATCGGACAATCACAGACTTAGTTCTTTCTGGACTTCCAATGTTGCTAGTGTCCGATAAAGTTTGGGAGTTTGATTCACCAGACAAATTTGCTAGATCAGCACGCCAAATCATTGTTGATTCAGCAACTATAAGCAAATAGGTGAGATCAATGAGGGTCACGTCATGATCCATCTTATAGTACTCTCTAACGAACTCACTATATGATTCAGTAAGTGACTGAAGAACCCAATCAACAACCAACTCACTTGAAATCTAGACACCCAACATGCTTAACCTATCAATGTGTGACTTCATCTCTAAGACGTGTGCACACATAGGTTTCCCATCTTCGAGTTTACTTGCCAAAAGGGCTTGAGTGAGCTTGAACTTTTCAAGCAATTGAACTTGTGGGTTAGGGAGAACAATTAGAGGAGGTGGAGGAAGTGAAGCATGACTCACATTTCCTTGATCGTATCTCAGAACGTCATCTTCATTTGGAAAGCTTGTTCCAAAGGATTTGGGAAGACCATTGTAAGATTCAGACATCTACAAAACGGGAGAAAATTCAAGTTAAGTTGATTGAGTCCTTAATAAAACACCCAAATGAGTTATTAAGGCTAGGATCCAAAACAATATTCTACAACCTAGAAGTGGGATGTCGTAATCTCGTTGCAGAATATTTAAAGGTAGGTAAATGACGATTTACCAATTTCCACCATGAAAAAAGAAAAAGAAGTTTAAGTTTTAAATGAATTGAAACTCCTAGATCTTTTGAGATTCATTGAACTTTTCAATGGCATTTTTAATCTCGATTATGCCCTAATATTTGTGACTGGGATGCCGAGGATCACAAACAAGGTGTGAATAACGATAAGAATCACGTGGTGCACCCAATGCTACTATCACCTAATCAATGTGCCGGTTAGCCACACACGCTCCATTGATCTATGATAAACATCGATCCACCCTTTGCTACCAATGTCATCCCCAAATTAGTGTGCCGGTTAACCACACATGCTCCACTAACGTTTGACAAGGGTACAAAGTGTAATTCCGTGGGTTAGCATACAATTTCACATTTTGCCTAAAGTAACTATGATTTGGGAATTTGTATAAGCATTTAGTTACTTTGTACTTCATTATACTTAAAATGGAAGGTTTCTGTCCTATCCTACCCGTTCGGCTAACGACCCTCAACTAGTCAAGAGTGCGGTGGGTAAGAGTGGATACACATTCAATCGCCATTTTATACGCAGTTTCCTTAAACACCCTTTATAGACCAGCTTCGTGAATGAGGCCCACTAACGGTAAGACTGACTGTTTACTCATAGATATATATAATATTAGACTTTTAATGTTATATATAGTATAGGGTGTATTTTACACTTTTAAAATACTAGGTGATTCAATTTAGTAAATTATACTTTTAATTTAATTAAATGTAAACAAAAACTTTATGGGTTTATTAAATCACCTTTAATTATACACTTTAATTAATTAATCAAACCATAAGGGTGGGATTTGAACTATTCAAATTACTAGGGTTTTAGAATTTAACATTTCAAAATTAAACTTTTAATCAACTTTTAAATTCCAAAACCTGAGGGCAAGTTTTGAAACATTTCAAAACATTAGGGTTTAGAATTTAAATATTTCAAAATTAAACTTTTAGTCAAAAATTTAAATTCAAAACTTAAGGGAAAGTTTTGAAACTTTTTAAAACATTAGGGTTTAACTTATTTAAATTTCAAAACCAAAAATTTTAAGTTCAAATTTAAACTATAAAACCTAAAGGGGTAATTTGAAACTATTCAAACAAGGAAATTATCTAATTTTGACCTAGTCAAAAAACTTGCAGGATAATTCATCGAATAACTCAAATAATTTAACATTATCTTATAAGGTAACAAATATTTGATTGAATGGTAATTATCTACTATTTTGGTAAGGATATTCACCCAAAATCAATAAAAACGGATTTTATTAATTAAAAATGTTTATGGTAAGTATCCTAAGCCAAAACAGCAAGAAAATCGCCAAAAAAACGCTGCCAGATCCTCAGACTCGCCGAGTCAGAGACAGGACTCGCTGAGTCAGCCAGACTCGCCGAGTTCATCTATTGACTCACCGAGTCGGACAAGCAGAAGCCAAAAAACATCGTTTTCCAAGCAAAAAACGATAAATCAAGCATCAAATTCACTAACAAACAGCCCTAGGCTTTGATACCACTGATGGGTTTTAAGCAAAACATCATTCCTATGGTGTACATGCAAACGCTAATAGCTTTTGGATCTAGTTTGTCTAATGAACATGCCATTGAATATCCAAAGCTATAAACCCTAGATCTAGCATACAATTAATCATATTAACATAAAATAGATGTGACATCCCTAATTTCACGGCCAGAAAAGACTGATTTGTTTATGATTTGTTTTTAAAATTAGAGTGATATTTTAAAGAAAACAGTTGCGGAATTTGTTCCCAAAACAAAATATGATAAGAATTTATCAAAGCATTCCTTTAAAGAATTGTATTTTCATTATATAACAAAACCTCGGGATGTCATGTTCCGATACAGACACATAAGCATAAACAGAACTTACATTTATTTACACTATGATTTACATCTCTTTTAATCTCTCAGTGAAATATGTCTTCGTATTGATACCTGTGATACAAAGAAAATTGAGTGGGTCAGACTTGGGAGCCTGGTGAGCATATAGGGTTTTCGACCCACAATAATATAATTATTATATTCAACCATCAAACAATCAACCTAATTACCCATCCCCATTATCTTCTTTATTTCTTAGGATTTTGCCCTAAGAATTCAACTACCTGTCATCCATTCATTCCTAAGGATTGACCTAAGGAATTGGCACAAAATCTATTGCTACATAAGGCGCATCTACAAACATCATCCTTTAAGCGCCTCTGCCAGGATTACGTCATACACTATGAGGTGCGACTGCCAGGTTTATGACATTCTCTTTTAGGCGCATCTACCGACATTATCCTATAAGTGCATCTTCCAGGATTATCCCATAAGCACATTTGCTAGTATTATGATATTCTCCATTTGGTGCATCTACCAATATTATTCTTAAGCGCATCTACTAGTGTTATGATATTCTCTAATTGGTGCATCTACCAATATTATTCTTTCATCATCTTACATACCTCATCATTTACCTCATCATTTTATCACATACCAACTATCTCATCTACCCATGTTCTACCCAACATATTAGTAGATATAAAATACATATACAGTTTAACTCATTTAAAAACCATATAAAACATCCATTCCACACTTATCTCAAATAAACAACAGTACATAAGCACATAACATGTATTTCAAGCAAATACTTCATATTTATGTGTTCGAAGAGAGTGACTACACACTCTCCCAAAACATATACTTCATACATTCAGACAATACTTGTATTAAAATTGTGTTTACGAAACGGACTATACACTCACTCCAAATAAACAACAATATATATAAACACATAACACTTATTTCATAGCAAATACTTAATATTTATGTGTTAGAAGAAAGTAACCACACACTCACTTGATCAAGGATGATCGGACAGCACTACGACTTGTAAAAGTAGTATTCTTCGGTAAATCTGGAAGATCTTCACACACCGGGCTTCTCACAGGCAGAGCTTCGACTTGGAAACTCTTTTCTTCTCGGGATCTTCGGGCTTCGAGACTTACTTTGGGTCTCGGGATTGATACCAAGGCTTCAGGGGTATTTCTTTGCACGTAAATTGATGCAATACAGGTGAGAGATGAGAGAATGAGCAACCAAACTCGTCTAGCCCTTCAAATCTATTTATAGGGCAAATTTGCCCTAGCCACGTCGTGGCACCTTTTCCACGTCGTGGGCTTGGTCGTCACTAGATGCGTCATCGCAAGTTGCGTTTGGGGGACTTCATGAGGTGTCAGAATACTTGTCACATCGTGGCACTGCTTGCCACGTCGTGGTATCTGACACAACTTTGGGTTTCGCGCCCTGAACTTCAGAAATTCATAACTTTCGCATACGAACTCCGTTTTCGACGTTCTTTATATCGATGTGTAGGTAAAAACAACATCTACAACTTCTGTTTGGACTCTGTCGGCTAATTTTGACTTTATTTTTAATATATTATAAATATATTACTTTTATATTATTTTTAGTAGGCCGGGATAGGAAAATTCCGTTATAAATTCATAAGTTCTTCACCTGACGTCCGTTTCTGCCTATCTTTTTATCGTTTCACTAATATCGATCAGATCTTCGATTCTCATTTAGATTGTTTCGGCTAAAAATCACTCGATCTCAAATCGAGGATTCGGGCTGCATACTGCTAAGTCGAAACTTTGGAAAAATCGTAACTTCCTCATACGAAGTCAGATTTGGGCGTTCTTTTTATGCACGCTTTCGGTTTAACGTATTCTATGACTTTTGTTTAGATTGCTAAGGCTAAATATTGCTCTAACGTAAATTCACTTTTTACATCATTCAGCGTCGTGCCGGTTCTGTCGCGAAACTTCGACGGGTCATAACTTCTTCGTTATAACTCGGATTTCGGCGTTCTTTATAAGCACGGAATCCTTGTAACATATACTAAAACTTAGTTAAGATTACTCCTTCTAAATAATATTCCATCTAAAAGTCATTTTTGACGCTTATCGTCTCTAAATTGACTAGCCCGGATCTACGAGCGTTACAATAGAGTTTAGATCTTACCTTAGATTGTTATATATCAATAAAAATCAATCCTTAGCTTTAGAAAGCTTAGTTCCTCAAGTGTTGCACCTCTAATGGAGTCACAAACACCACTAAGCAACTTGGATGAAGAGGGGGGAGGGAGGAGGCACCAAAAACGGCTGGAAACCCTAAAGGAAGTGTTAGCCATGTTTTTGGTGCCCAAGGGTTCCTTATATACTTAGGCAATTAGGGTTATCAAACAAGGAAACCCTAATTTGACTGCTTAAGCCCTAAGCAGCCCATGGACCCCTTCTGGACCATGCCTTGGACGATTTCTAATGGCCTTCCCCATAGAATTCGTCCAACCTATTATTCCAATGTGATCCATAGCCCAATTGCAATTATCTTATAATTACAATTCCAGTCCCCTAAGTTTAATTAATCTCTTTTTGCCTCAAAATTAATTCTTGACTAATATTAATTAAACATTATGATTTCTCCTTTAATATATTATTCCTATAATATATTAATAAATCATAATTAATCCTTTCTCTCCTTAATTCATCCTACATATTGCTATGGTGAAGGAAACCCAAAAGGACCATGCTCATAATCGGGTCAAGTACATGCCAAAATACTTATGGATTTAGACACTAATCCAACAGATACTGCCATAACCAACTTGAACATAAAAAGTTCCCATCTTCTCTCTCTTATTGAGAGTTAGTGTGTGCCTTTCGGCTGTGTTGGATTAACCAAGGCAATTAAGCTCAGACATCCAGAGCAATTTGTAACAACGAGATCAAGAAACTTAAATAGTTTAGATCCACAAGCCGTCAATTTCTTTCTAGGTCTCTTCTCCTTGATCCTCCACGTTTCATGACAAATAAATTTTAGAAATAAAAATAAAAATAACTAAGAATAAAAAAATATGCTAAAAAACAATACAATATTTTTGGATTTTTAATTTTTTTGAAAAACAAATAACAACAGAAATAAACACGTTTTTGGAAATTTTGAATTTTATGATTTTTGTTTGGTTTTAATTTTCCTCCTAAATTGGTGCATAGAGAAGAAAGAAAAAAATATGAACATATTTAACGAAAACAAAAATAAAATACAAAATGTACAACTTTTTTTTTGTCAGTCTTCAAAACGAATCATTTTAAGAAAACTCACAAGCACATCAAAACAAGCTTTTCCAAAAGGTTTTGTAAACAAATCGACCACATTATTATTATGAAAAAGTTTACGCTCAAAACAATCTCATATAAAATGAACTTTAATATCTATGTGCTTGGTTTTAGAATGCATAACTGGATTTTTAACAATTTGAATAACATCATCATTATCATAGAAGAATAGAAGAGTTAGAAAATCCAAACCGTAATCCAGCAATTGATGTAATCCCCATTTGTGATCTTTCCTATTCCTTTCCCGCAAAGAAGAATAATTAATATATTTGTTAAAACATTTTTCGAAACAAGAGAAAATGAAGTGTCAGTCTTTGAAAGGTTTTCAACAGAGCTAGCATTATTAATGTCCTCCTTATCCTCATCTTCCACAAATACTTGATCTAAACCTGAGGAAGAGACATCAGTATCGTTCACCTCAACACTTTTAGTTGGGCCAGATTGTTCAATCTTAACTGAAATTGATAGAGGGGGCTGGCCATATTGAACAATTTTTTCTATCTCTATGGTTTTCAAAGTCGGAGTATAGTTATCATTGAAAAGAGGTGGTACACTGTGATACCCCAGACCTTCATACTGGTTACCCTTCCACTTTAACTGTTTTCCTATCATAGACTCAATTATCTCACTTAACACATCCAATTTCTTAAAATTCAAGTCAGCATCCTTAAATTTAGCCTTTAATGCATCAAGTTCGACAGTCATATTTGCAATTTTCTCATTGGCAAAATGATAGTGAACACATTTGGTGCTATATTCTTCTTTAACCCTGCTTAGATCTTTATTTTGAGCATCTAGTTTTCCTTTAAGAGGATTGTTTACTTTCTTAACTTCATAGATTTCATTTTTAAGATCAAAAACTTCTCTAACTAATAACTCATTTTGTTCATGATATTTATTAACTTTATCTACTCAAGATTTAGAGCATGAAACTTCACTAACCTCTTTAGTGGTAGGAGTGGTGGAGACCATGAAAGTGAACTCGAACTCCATCATCTTCTCCTCATCCAAATATGCGTCTTCACCATCTTCATTTTGGACAAGATTAGCTCTTCCATCTTCAGTGAGATTAAGAGCCTGCATCTGCTCTTCCCACGAAAACTGATGTGCTAGCATAGCATTCTCATTATTCAGAGGCGCTTCTCTGTTGTTTGCAGCTGGAATCAAAACCCTCTCAGCACTATTCTCCACTCTTGGCTTGGTGCACACACGAGAAAAATGACCTGCATCGTGACAGTTGTAACACCTCAGGTTATCTTGATGCAGTTCTCTAATGAAGCTCCTTCAAGGGAAGAACTAGATTTTCCAGGTGGAAAAGTCAAATTTACCCCCAAACTAACTTTCACATCTAAAAGTTTAGATGAAAGGGCTCAATGTTATCGAGTGCTTAATGAAAATGGACATATAATCATGAATAATGATTTAGTTCAGGTAAATACTAAAACATGAATTATTTAATTAAAAATATCAATTCTTTTTATATTTCTTAAAGCCATAAAGGATCTTTTTGTCTTTTCAACATATATATCAGCAAAGAACTTGCTATGAAAATGTATGTTGCCATGGTAACACTGCAAGTTATGGATATTATTTTCTATGAGGCACAATGACAAGGAAGAATATCATTTTATCTGACTACAATTGGTGAAGAGGCAATTAATATTGCATCAGCTGCAACTTTTAACATCAATGACTTTGTCTTTCCTTAGGTTTTACTTTTTATGATCCTTTTTAATTACTTTCATAGATTAAAATCATCAATATTATATCGTTTTTAATTAATTAAAGTTTGAAATTCTGATATCTTTTTTATGTCTTTTCAACATACAGATCAACTAAGAACTTGTTGAGAAAATGTATGCTGACATGGCAACACTGCAAGTTATGGATACTATTTTCTATGAGGCATAAAGACTAGGAAGAATATCATTTTATCTTTTTTAACAACAATGACTTTGTCTTTCCTCAGGTTTTACTTTTTATGATCTTTTATAATTACTTTCATAGATTAAAATCATCAAAAATTTGAACGCATCTAAAGACAAAAAGATCCTTTATACCTTTAAGAAATATAAAAAGAATTGATCTTGTTAATTAAGTAAGTCATGTTTTAGTATTTACCTGAACTGAATCACTATTCATGATTATATGTCCATTTTCATTAAGCACTCGATAACAATGAGCCCTTTCCTCTATAGTTTTAGATGTGAAAGTTAGTTTGGGGGTAAAATTGACTTTTCCACCTGGAAAATCTAGGTCTTCGCTTGAAGGAGCTTCATTAGAGAATTGCATCAAGATATGTGTGTTAATAGGGGTATAAAAACTGAAATTTTTTAGTTGTTCTGATTTATTATATGTATGTCCACGTAATCCCTTGGCCCCACAAATTATTACATACTATAATTTTTTCAGTCAAGTGCACCCTGTTGAATTAGGTGTCTAAGTCCATAACTATTTTGGTATGTACTTGATCCGATTATGAACATGGTCCTTTCGGGTTGCCTTCACCCATGCAACTTGATAGGACGACAAGAGGAGAGAGAGTAGAATTTATTGTATGAATAATAAATTGGTGCTCGAAAATGGTTTTATTAATATATTACAAGTTTAATGTATTATTTGGAAATCATGTTATTTAACTAGTATTGACCAGAAATTAATTTGGTATTAATTTTATGATCAAAAGAGACTGATTAAATAAAGAGGACTGATAATGTAATTATCTGATAGTTGCTAGTTGGGCCATGGATTCCTAATAGAGAGGGATTGGACGAAATCTATGGAGAGTGTAATGACCTAAAATTCAAGCCCAAAAATTTGACTTTTAAATAAGTAAAACCATAAGTATAAAAATATATGTAATAACATCTCACGTTAAAACTAAAGTGTCAGTAATCGAAACATGTTATCATGAAATTATATTAGAGTGTAATCCCAAAGATCTCATGTGCGGAAAACATGGTGTGATACGCTGCGATCGAGCCAGCTCATTTCCTTTGAAAACAAAGTACCTGAGACCAAAACTAAAAATCATAAGCATGAAGCTTAGTGAGTTCCCCAGAGCATACCCCACACAATACAAATAACCACATAATCCATATCAGCTATAACAGCTATATAAACTGTAATAGTCGCATAAGCATGCCTATACACATATAAAGATGCCATGGAAACCGTCCAAAGTCTTATTCACATACTTACATAAATCATATCAACTACACCATCCATGCATATAAACATATAGGGAATCCTTAGAAACCCTTCAGGGATTTACACCAGGTGCCATGGGAACCCCCACATGGTCTTAGCCCAATGCCTCTAGAACCCCCCGAGGTCTTTGACCTAGGATGCTAAGGAAACCCTCCAAGGTCTTACACCTAAGTGCCTCGGGAACCCCCCCCCCCCCCCCCCCGAGGTCTTCCATGCAAGTATCACAAAGGCTACTAACATATCATGCACCACAAAATCAATTAGCATACTACATAATCACTAGCATACTCCTTATCACATAACTAGCTATCATGTAACATAATACAACTTCAACTAGTGTATCACATATCATAAAATGTGCCGGCAGTGGTGCCTTAAACTCATCGGTATGGTGAGGAGACTCACCTGACACTGCTAAAGTCCCGCGAATGAAACTCCAGCTGCTGGTTGACAAATTCCCGAACTGTCAATATCAAACAATACCCAATTAATAATTAGGTATGAAGCCCAAGGTCCAAATCACACTCCAAGGGTACAAAAGCCGAGTAATGGGCCAAAGCGCAACATATGGCCTAATTTTCCAAAGTGGGCCCAAACCTTTACATGGTCTTACCATAAGACCCAACCATTTAGTCCAGTCCAACATTCAACATTCTAATGGCCCAATATCACATAATCATAGTGGCCCAAACTATAGCCTATATATGGCCTAATTTTCCAAATTGGGCCTAAACCCCTTACATGGGTGTTATTTCAAAGCCCATTAATTATTCTAGTCCATTTGCTTGATCTTGGATGGCCCATTAATAACCAATCATCAAGGCCCAATAGAAATAACCAACAACATAAAATGATGATTAGGGTTAAGTTTTTCTCACTTAACCATTTAAGAACTTAATCCATTAAGTCCATCACTCCTCTAAATAACTCATATGGTGTGATTGGACTTAATATACACTTCCATTCCAATGGCCCAAATGTGGGCCCCGATAAGTCCAAGCCCATAAATCCAATATTAGGGTTTTCTAAACCCTAATTAGGTTTGCAACCCCATCTTAGCCCAATAGGCCCAATGGCTAGGTCCTTTGACCAATTAGGGTTCATTAGGCCCCTTATGATTTCACTAAGCCCATTAGTTACATGTTTGGTCTTTTAGTCCATTTAGGGCTTTATTGGGCCCATTAGGGTTTCATTGGGCTCACTAGAGTTTATTTGGCCTATTAGGGTTTTAGTCTATTTGTCAAAACATCCGAACGAGTCACAATCCAAACAAGGCACACCGCCACCCGCCATGGCGGCAGGTGGCGGCAGCCACCACCTCACGGTGATGGTTAGGCTTTCTTTCTCATTATTCCATTTTTTTGTTACAATTTACATTGGAAAAACCAAAAGTAACACACTGTCATACCCCAAAACCGGAACGGCGGAAATGTTCGGGGGCGGAGGACGTCATGTACAGTATCACAACAAAGCATAGTAGTAAACAAGCAACAACATCATCCATTGCATTAATAACATAATTTAATACAAGTGTGTTTTGTGAAGTTTGTAAGACACCAAAAGTGTAAATCAAAATAAGAGATGTGTCTTGAACGAGCTCCATCTTCTCCAAACCTGGCATCGGTACCTATCTACTGATGACTTGAGAATACAAGTTATTTTGAAAGAGTTGATCAGCTTTAAAGCTCGTGAATTCATAAGCATTTTATTGTCATTGTTTGTAGGAAAATGTTTGTAAGTGTTTGATATATAAGTTTGTAAATCTTTGTAGTAAATGTTTGTATTTCCTAGAAAAACCTATATTTTCTACAAAACGTAGCCTTCTACCAAGGCATCAAATGTTCAGTATGTTTGTTTCTTGCAAGAGTGTGTATTTTCCCAAGTGTGACTATCATTAACCAAAAATATAATTTTACATTGCCGTTTATGTGAGAAGATCACAAAGTGAATGTAATGGGGAAATAGTAATAGTACTGTAGTGTTGTATTATAGTCACTGTTGTAAAAATCCCGACTAGGTCCCGATTAATCCCTAGGCACTACTCGACCGATTAAAGGGCGCCTAACGATTAATCCTTTCATACATAATGAGTGAAACATTATAAAACGATAAAATTTTAACATTTTGAAGAAGTTTTATCTCAATGGAAGCTATTTGAGGCATGATTAATGTTGTATTAATCATATTAACCTATTTTGTTATCATATTAGTGGTATTTACGAACTTTGATATGATATTAGTCATATTTAATTTCTTAAAATTCAAAAAATTAGCAATTAATGGTACCCGATTAATCCTCCGATTAGTCTCCGCCTAGCCGATTAATTCCTTGACCCCAGTCCACCGACTAGCTAACGTCGAGCGTTTTTTGCAACCTTGATTATAGTAACTATTGTTGTACTGACTACCATAAATCAATTGCTATTTAAGGTATAATGTGATATGATTGCACCATACTATCGACTAATAACACGATGATGAAAAACATCGGAAGAAAAGACATTTGGCACCCGTAGACTTGCAAGTCCCACTGTAGCGAACAACAAGGTGTAGGATAGTCAATCCAGTATAGATCTATACACAAATTCACACTCTCCCTCCAGGAGACTCTGGATACAAAACGAGCCATGGCAGTGATGCTATGTCCCGAAATAATGGTTCACATTTATGTTATAGTATTCTTGTATATGTATTGTATGTACCAGTGAAATGTATGTTCTCTCTGTCTAGTATGTAGTATGTTCTCTTTGTTTCGCATCTCTCTTGTATAGTGTATAGTATGTATTGTTTCTCATAATAGTATGTTCTCTTAGTTTCTCATAATATTATGTTCTCTTAGTTTTTCATAATAGTATGTATTGACTCATGTATGAACTAACTCTTTGCATGTGTCATTGTACTAGTAGTAATGAGTAGTGTCTTCCAAAACTATACCTATTATATTTTACTAGTAGAGTTTTTTGTATAACTGAGTGTATTGAACTGAGATAAAAGATTTTATGTCTACACATATATACATAATATATAACTAAGGATCAAACGACACTCGAACAAACAACAGGGTACTCTAAGTCCAAAACCAAACAAGGAACAAGAAATAAAGTGTGTTATCGGTCCTAAGTCCTTCCAACCTTACTTATATAACTATAAATGCATTAGACATGGTTTTGACAATGTATATAAGTTTAAAAGAGTTAAAGGAGAAGGTTTGTCATGTAAGAATAAGTTTGATAAAGAGTTCAACCTATAAAAGAGTTTGATAAACATTTTGAAGTAGTTTGATTGATAAAATAGCTAAAAGTATAGCAAATCCATTGTTTGATAGTTATTAATAACATGTGATTGATATAATAAGTATAATGTTTCAAATTGTATCCCCCCCATAAAAGCATTTAAAATCATCTAAAAGATAGATTAAGGGGTATGAACTCACCTGTAGTGAGTGATACGGAAGTATGTTTGGAAATAGGATGTAGAGTGTCAGGTGAAACCCTAAGCACACAAAGATCCTAATAAACATATAATGACATGTATGTGCATTTAATTAGTGTATAAACAACTAATTACAAGGGATAACACCGTAATAGACTAGGAAACTCTTAGATTGAAGGGATACAATCACATATGATTGCATAACTAGGGTGTATGGCCACCCTAAAGAGTTTATGGTCCAAATGGCATGACCATAAGTGTTTACGGTCAAGATGGTTCACGGTCCTATGTGTTCACGGTCTAATGACCTTCTGGTCATGGAGTTCACTGTCTAATGACCTTACGGTCATGGAGTTCACGGTCTGAGGAGATACAACCGTAAACTCATCAAATCATTCACAAATGAAGGTTTTTGAGGGCTTCATTCAAAGGCATCAGATTCTAGGGACCATGCTTAGCCTTAGGAAGGGTTTAGGGTCTCTAATGCACCTTTCATTAGAGTTTACGGTCTAAGGAGATACACTTAGACCGTAAACACCTTGTTCTTGGCTAAAAATGATGCTTTCAAGGTGATTAACTACTGATTCAAGCATGTATCAAGCTAGGGGTAGTGTACTTACTTCTTAGAAGCTTGTAAGGGTGATTAGGATCCAAAACCACTAGTGTATGTTCTTCGTGAAATGAAGAACACTTGAAGATCTATCAAAATGAAGAGATTTCATGGATGAAATCATGTATAATCACTAGACAAAGAGATGTAACAACAAATCAAAGGAAAGAATTCTTACATTTTTGGAAGATCAAGATGAAGATCTTATGATACTTGAGAGAGAATTCGTGATTCTAGGCTTGTAAAGGGAAGAAATTATCAAAAATGATCATGCAGTATACATATACAGGGAGCTTACGGTCACCTTGACCGTAAGCTCTAAGCTTCCTGACCGTAAACTCCTTTTGAGGAGGTTTATAGTTTGCTAGATGGTTTGGAACCTTAACTGATTAATCCAAACACTGATTCCTTTGATGCAGTAGGCTCAGAATGCTCAAACAGACTCTAAACAATGCTAAAAGTTAGAAGAAACAAGTCTGACTTTGATTGAAGTGAATGGTTGTACAAGATAGAAACTTCGGGTTGTCACACACACACACACTAACTATCACACACACACACAAAACCACCTTGTAGTGGCTAGCGGTGGCGGCAGCCACCCCTTACGGTGGTGGTGGCGGCTTTTCCATGAACTCCGGCTAAAAAAAACTCTCTTATAGCCCCTCTTACAAGTGAAACACACACACACAGACACTAATTATCACACACAGCCACCACCACATGGCGGTGGGTGGTGGCAGAATGGTTGTACACTTGTGGAAGCCACCATGGTCTGCTCCCATGGTGGTTGTTCTCAGTTTTCAGGCCAAGCAAATGCCAAAAAGAACAGCAACACACGAGCACAATCTTCGTGTGGCAGCGTACGACAGTCGGAGGAGGCGGCTGATTCATGTTGGCAACAGCAAACCATCGACGACGACCACCCAAGGGTCTCCTCCAGTCATCTACTACCATGACGCTCCATGGCGGCTCTTAATCTTCAACGGTGATGGTTGCGACGGAGGGTACAGTGGTCGGCAGGCAAAGAAATAGTAACACGAGCGACTTCGCCGGCAACTAAATGGCACAACAACTCCTTGGTGGTTTCCGGCATCTACAACGGTAGCGGCGCCGGTGGGGAAGAAGGAAGATGGCGGCTGCCAATCTCTTTAGGGTTAGGGTTAGAAGCAGGGGTGATGGGTTTATATTCCCCAATCCCCCAAACTCGTTTCCATAATGGCAAGTTCAGCCCCTCCCTCTAGAAATTATTTCGAAATAAACCCCCATATTTACCATTTAAGTCCTGACCACGAAAATCCCTTTCAAATTAAGTCCAACAGTTACCTAACAGCCCCTCCTCGACAAATCCTTTTCATATTAGTTCCCAAAGTTACCATTCTGCCCCTAGCCGCTCAAAATCTTTTCAAATGAAGTCCCATAAATTCCCATTTAGTCCCTGCCTTCATAAATACTTATAAAACCAATCCGGAACTTACACTTTTAACCCTAATCTCTTAAATTGTGACATTTAGCTCCTCGAGACCAGCACCTTGCTATATAATTATTAATTTTAGGGCTATCATACAATCATTTATTTATTAATTAAATAAAAGGGGTGTTACATCTTTCCCCCACTTAAATTAGATTTTGTCATCGAAATCATTCCTTACCATTTCTTATGCGTCAAACCACTAAAGTAACATGGTCACCATCCTGGGCACACCCCAGCCTTCCCAGGGTAGCCGCGACCAATCTTTGTATAGCCCTAAAATCCACAGGTGCACGAATTCCTTGCAATAAGTTCACATCTACTCCATCTGAAATCTATTGTCCTGAGGTTGTCTAAATCCCTGATAGAGCACTCATACTGAACCATTATCGTTGAATCTAGTCCGTTTATTCTGCAACCCAAAACACAAATACTAATGTTGCCCAAATGTTGAAATTGCCTGACCACTGATCTACCTGAAGCAGTATGATGCCACATGACTACTTTCCATAATCTACCGAGACCTGCCTAGTCTTGTCTCACTTACCAACCATCTGAAATACCAGATTCTGGCCCGGCTGCAGAGCCTAAGAACTCCCCATTTAGTCGCCTCACACGACTCTGAACGAAATCCTTCTCAGGAACTAGTTTCCACTAGTTATCATGCCACTGTGACTCTAACAACTTTCTGATATAACCGTTCGACTTCATGTGTCGACCCCCGACGTTACCCAAACCAAGGCTAAAATTGTTTGCTACCTGACCAATGGTAGCCTTATCTTACACGTCCTTAAGTAGTCCATTGCTTCCCTGATTTCATAACTATAGTGACGTTCCAACGGTCGTATCGCTGGCTTAACAAGATCTAATCCCTCTGGGGAATTCCGAAATCCAATCCGTAGATTTCCATATCCTCACTGTTGCACCCAAACTGGTGGGTACTCTTGTTCCTTTCGTGACCTAACAACGCACTCATGCTATCTACCAACCAAGTGAATGTTACGGCTACACCCGCAGACTTACAACACTCTAGCACTAACTGCCAACCATTGTGAATGTTACGGCTACACTTGCGGACTTACAACACTTCCCATACTATTTGATCACCAGTGAATGCTACGACTACCCCTGTAGTTTTACAACACTTTCCATACTACCTGGTTGCTATTGAATGCTACGGCTACCCCCGTAGTCTTCCAACACTTTCCATACCGGTCGAACATGCACTCGACCTAACACATAACTGAACTTTAGTCCTAACTGGAGCTCTAACATGCACTCGACCTAACACATAACTTTCCCCCGTAGTCTTGAAGGTTGCCTGCTGCTCAGGTCCCCAGCGAAAGGCTACCAACTTCTTGCTCAGTCAAGTGAAAAGAATTGCAATCTCAGAGAAGTCCCGCATAAATCTCCGGTAATAACCCGCTAGACCTAGGAAACTCCGAATCTCAGATGGAGACCTCGGAATCTCCCACTGCATCACGACCTCTATCTTGGCCGGATCACCCAGAATACCTCTTCTGGTTGACAAGGTGCCCAAGAGATTGCACCTCGCACAACCAGAACTCACATTTTGTGAACTTTTCAAAAAGTCTCTCCCCCACTTAGATTCGACTAGATCTTCACGGTACGCGAGAATTGAAGGATTCCCAATCCTTCTTACTTCCTAATAGTCCATTGACGACAATCTGAGCTTACTAATGGTAACGATCAATTACCAGTCAAATCCTTAAGATCGTCAATCCTCTAATATCTTGAAGAGTGCTCTTGAAATTTGGTACAGTCTGACACCTCAGTCCATCTCCCATGCTGTCAACTAAAGGTCTTAATCTTCACTCTGGGTGAAAAATCTTTATTCCCACTTTCATTCTTGCAGTATCAATGAACTCTAACCGAACACAAACCATGCGAGAAATGCAATTCTCTTGAACATCCGATGAAAAACCACTTATACATTTAATACTCGCAACGGACTCCATTATCTTCATGCTACCAGTCCTTCCCTAACAACGGTAGTTCCTTGAACTCCAAAGTTCATCCATAGACAATTACCGACCATACCTGAACCATGATAGAACCACTGAACGCTGACTTCACTGGAGAACTATCGTTCAAACCCTGACCGAATATCCTCTAAATAATACCCCGCACAGATCCTGACGAAGATCCGGACTGGTAACGATACACGCAGAACCCACTCCGTAAGATGCATCCCTCTGTAGATTCATCAAGGACTTTTCGGCATGCTGAATGGCATATATGATCCTTGATAACCCAAACACGAGCAGAAATCTGACCCGAGATCTATCTTATCCAAACTCACTCACAATTCCAAAGCATTACAGGTTCCCAACATCCACCTAGTAGCACTAGAAGATGAAATACCCACAACATCTGGAGGAATCCTGATCACCTTCTGCTGACATGACCGACCCCGCTACTCTTGTAGCAGCCTAAACCCTTGGAGTGTCAAACTCCCTTGCGTACTTCCTCGTACGTGCTGCACTGACTCCGGCCCTGCTGGCCTTTCACCTGATGATCAGAAGTCATGGGTCTTTTCCCAGGACCCTCTACTATATGCACCTAGCACAAACCTCTCTTCTCAAAGTGCTCCAAATCGATCTTGCATCTACAGCCTCTTGGAAATCATATCCTACCATGCTCACTAGCTCAATTGCCAATGGCTAAGCTGCAACCACTGGAACATCCTCTGTCTCCAAACCGGGTCACAAACTTCTTCCCGAAGCTTCTCATATTCTCTAAAACTCTCACCGATTCGAGTATGGATCTTGTGCTTTCAGTAGTACGGGCCCAATACTACCTTCCACACCTATCCATACTTTCCTCGGCAATCCTCCCAAATCCTCCAATTCACTTCCTCAAACTGATGCACCCAAGTCTCACTAATCCTCACTAATAACCTGCTGAAGCATATCCTAGGCTTTCCTAGGTTCCCAACCTCGCCCTGCCATCAGCTGCTGAAGAACTCTCCATGACGCCAGCCATCCACCTTCTGGATATCGTCAAATCAACTTAGTAGCTGACTCCCATCACTCAAGAGTTCCATAAATCACAAAGCAAGCATCATTTGTACAGTACCACTCCGATCCAAGGAACTATCATAGGACATTCAGCCCACATACCACAACTCATGCCATCCACCTCCATCAATCCTCGTTGTCGGCTGCCTTATGCATGCAAATTATACACAGAACAAGATCTAATAGACTCTACCCTAGGACCACAACCAAACAAGGAACAGAAAATAAGGCCAAATCTATTATTCTAAGGCTATAAATCCAAACCATGTACAATATTAAAAGCATATACGTAGCAGTTACTACGTACTAATACCAATAATCATTCTCATTCTAGCATGGCATCAAATATTCCCAAGGCTACAAGCATCACATATCAGGCTAATCTTTTGCTGACTACTCAGCACTAGCATGCAAGTCTACCAGCTCATACATTATATAAAGGCATCTCCCTTATCCCTAACTAGCATGCGATCCTCAGATTCATAAATCAATTCATAATATATAACATATATGGGTATTCTATGGAAACTTACTTGAGCTCAGTTGATATCATGCGCCACACCCTTTCTTGTGTTAGAAATTCTTTACTTAAAACATTTTTCTTTTGAAAACTTTACATATCCTAAGTTTGATTTTAGACTCATTCAAAAGTATGTCCGAATCCCTCAAACCAAGGCTCTGATACAAACTTGTAACGACCCAAAATTCAAGGCCAAAAATTTCATTTTTACTTAAGTTATTATAAAACCATAAGTATAAAAACATATATAATAACATCTCATGTCGAAACTAAAGTGTTAGTAATCGAAACATGTTTTCATGAAATCATATCAGAGTGTAATCCCAAAGATTTCAAGTGCGGAAAACATGGTGTGATGCGCTGCGATCGATCCAACTCCTTTCCTTTGAAAACAAAGAACCTAAACCCAAAACTAAAAACCGTAAGCTCGAAGCTTAGTGAGTTCCCCAGAGCATACCCCACACAATCCAAATAACCAGATAATCCATATCAGCTATAACAGCTACATAAACCGTAACAATCACATAATCATGCATATACACATATAAAGATGCCATGGAAACCCTCCAAGGTCTTATTCACATACTCACGTAAATTATATATACTACACCAGCCATGTATATAAACATATAGGGAAGCCTTGGAAACCCTCCAGGGTCTTACACCGGGTGCCATGGGAACCCCCACATGGTCTTAGCCCAATGCCTCGGGAACCCCCCCTAGGTCTTTGACCTAGGATGCCAAGGAAACCCTCCAAGGTCTTACACCTAAGTGCCTCGGTAACCCCCGGAGGTCTTGACCTAGGATGCCAAGGAAACCCTCCAAGGTCTTACACCAAAATTCCCCAGGAACCCCCCCCCCCTTCCCCCTCAGGTCTTCCATGCAAGTATCACAAAGGCCACTAACATATCATGTACTACAAAATCAATTAGCATACTACATAATCACTAGCATACTCCCTATCACATAACCAACTAACATGCAACATAATACAACTTCAACTGGTGTATCACATATCATAAAATGGGTCGGCATTGGTGCCTTAGACCCTTTGGTATGGTGAGGAGACTCACCTGACACTGCTGAAGTCGTGCGAATAAAACCCCACCTGTTGGTTGACAGATTCCGAACTGTCAATATCAAATAATACCCAATTAATAATTGAGTACAAAGCCCAAGGTCCAAATCACACTCTAAAGGCCGAAAAGCCGATTAATGGGCCAGAGCCCAACATATGGCCCACTTTTCCAAATTGGGCCTAAACCTTTACATGGTCTTACCATAAGGCCCAACCATTTAGTCAAATCCAACATTCAACATTCTAATGGCCCAATATCACATAATCATAAAGACCCAAACTATGGCCCATCTATGGCCCAATTTTCCAAATTGGGCCCACACCCTTTACATTGGCCTTACCTCAAAGCCCGTTAATTATTCTAGTCCATTTGCTTGATCTTGGATGGTCAATTAATAACCCAATCATCAAGGCCCAATAGAAAGGCCCAACAACATAAAATGACAATTACGGTTAAGTTTTTCTCACTTAACCCATTAATGACTTAATCCATTAAGTCCATTACTCCTTTAAATAACTCATATGGTGTGATTGGGCTTAATACACACTTCCATTCCAATGGCCCAAATGTGGGTCCCAATAAGTCCAAGCCCATAAATCCAATATTAGGGTTTTCTAAACCCTAATTAGGTTTCCAACCCCATCCTAGCCCAATAGGCCCAATAGCTAGGTCCTTTGACCAATTAGGGTTCATTAGGCCCCTTATGATTTCACTAAGCCCATTAGTCACATGTTTGGGCTTTTAGGCCATTTGGAGCTTTATTGGGACTATTAGGGTTTCATTCGGCCCACTAGAGTTTATTAGGCTTATTAGAGTTTTAGTTCCTTTGTCTAAACATCCAAACAAGGCATACTGCTACCCGACACGGCAACCGGTGGCGGCAGCCACCACCTCACGGTGGTGGTTAGGGTTTCTTTCTCATTATTCCGTTTTTTTGTTACAATTTACAATGGAAAAACCAAAAGTAACACACACACACACAAAACCACCGGTCAAGGGTCTCCTCCGGTCATCTACTGCCATGGAGCTCCATGGCAGCCCTTCATCTTCAATGATAATGGTTACGGCGGAGGGTAAGGTGGTCGGCTGGCAATGAAATAGTAACACGGGCGACTTCGCCAGCAGCTAAATGGCACGACAACTCCTTGGTGGTTTCCGACATCTACAACGGTAGCGGCGACAGTGGGGAAGAAGGAGGGTGGCGACTGCCGCTCTCTTTAGGGTTTGGGTTAGAACTACGGGTGACGGGTTTATATACCCCGATCTCCCAAACTTGTTTCCATTATGGCAAGTTCAGCCCCTCCCTACAGAAATTATTTCGAAATAAACCCCCATATTTACCCTTTAAGTCCTGACCACGAAAATCCTTTTTAAATTAATTCCAACTGTTACCTAACAGCCCCTCCTCAACAAATCCTTTTCATATTAGTTCCTAAAGTCACCATTTGGCCCTTAGCCTCCCAAAATCTTTTCAAATGAAGTCCCATAAATTCCCATTTAGTCCCTGCCTTCATAAATCCTTACAAAACCAATCCAGAACTTACACTTTTAACCCCCAATCTCTTCAATTGTGACATTTAGCTCTTCGAGACCAGCACCTTGCTATATAATTATTAATTTTAGGGCTATCATACAATCATTTATTTATTAAATAAACAGGGAGTTACAGAGAGTCCAAGAAGATTTCGTCCAAGGGCTTTCTAGGTGGGATCCATGGATTGCTTAAGCCTAAGCAGTGAATTAGGGTTTCTATATGAAACCCTAGCAACCCACACAACTATACGTAGACCCCATTACAAGGGAAATTTCGTCCAAGGCTTGAGAAGCCCTAGAGTGATCGAAATTCTCCTATGTCCTACTTCATCCTTAGCATAGAGCGTTTGTGACTCCATTAGAGGTGCAACATTGGGGCACTAAGCTTTCAGAAGTCAAAATCAAGGAGGATTGTGATTTTTATTGCTACATAAAAATCAAGGTAAACTTTCTAAACCTAATCATATGTGATTTTCATATGGGTATGCTAGTCAATTAGGGTTAATTCCTTTGGTATTCAATGTTGTATCTTTACTTAGAAAAACCTAGATCAAAGCAATTAAGGTTGAATGAACACCATATGAATGATGTTATGCTCATAACCCAACAGTGGTATTTAAGCCTAGGTCGTTTTTCTAGTGAATAGATGTAAAAGTGAACCACCAAAGTTCAAGAAAATCAAAATTTTGGTCTTCTGACCGACCGACTCGCCGAGTCCCTGTATGGACTTGACGAATAGGTCCTACTCGATGAGTCTAAGGTTCTGGTGTCGGGAATTTCGATTTTCTAGCCAGATTTTGTTGAGGATAATTGCCAAAACTCGTTTTTCTTTCCAAAATCCGATTTTTTAAGTTTGGAATGGTTATCCTTATCAAAATTGATTAATTTGGTTAAATATGGATAATATAGGATTATTATTAGTCAAATATTTTACCTAATAAGATTGAAAAGTTTCAATTTACTCCATTTAGGTTTTATAGTTTAAATTTGAACTTAAAAGTTTTAGTTTTTGAAATTTAAATAGTTAAACCCTAATGTTTTGAAAGGTTTCAAAGCTTGTCCTCAACTCTTGGCTTTAAAATTTAATTAAAAGGTATTAATTTTGAAATATTAAATTCTAAGACCCTAGTATTTTAAAAGGTTCAAATTATACTCTTATGGTTTTATTAAATTAATTAAGTGTTTAATTAAAGGAGATAATTAATAAATCCATAATAGTATGGTTTAAATTAATTAAGTTAAAAGTTTAATTTGTTAATAGATTAAACCACATAGTATTTTAAAAGTGTAAAATACACCCTTATACTATATAGAATTAAAAGTTTAATATTATATATGTATAAGTAAAATGTCAGTATTACCTTTAGTAGAGAAATTAAGACTAATTTCTTGTTCACATAAGTATGCGAGTCAAGTGAAGGAATAAAGGATCTAGTACGAATTGTTGTGCACTAGGTCAAGTCCACCACAAAGAACGATAAGAGTATTCAGCATAGTTTGCTAAAAGTTTAGCAAATATGGTTATACTTACAAGATTAAGTGTAATTCTGAATCATTGAAAAGTTTCAATGTATGGCAGAACGAACAAGAGGAATCAATAAGGCAGAAAAATAAAAGTTTCTCTAATCTGAAAAGATGGGAAAGTACTTTAGTATCATGTTTTATGATCGTCTCATTGATTATGAAACCATATTACAATTGATCCTCTAAGGACACCTTAGTGCACTAGTATGGCAAAGAAGGGGAATCAGGAATTGTTGAAGTGGTTAAATCAAAAGGTGAATCATACTTCTTTCCAAAATCAAGTCTTAGAGTCATACTCCATGATTGTGACTTGAGTGACATGTCTTAAGAAGTTCTAACACACTCATCAAATATGGAGTAGAAAAATGGTTTTCTTACTCTTGCACGTTTGAATTTGGTAAAGTGTGTTGTCTTGAATAAGACAAAAACCAACTAAGACCAATTCTGTGTAGTGTTTGTCTTGATGAGAATCAGCACTAACTCAAGAATATTTGTTTTTCAAGAAATATTTCTTGACAAAAGAATCTTATATGTCAAGAGGGCAGTGGGAGTCTAAATGATTTTGAAAAGTTTCAAGAACTAATCAAGAGTAAAATTATTATTAAACACTAGCACACAACTTAAGGTTTGTAACCTATTGTGTTGACATATTCTTGTTTTTGTGCCATTCCAGTTTGGTCAACTATGCATGTGAGCTCTATGAGTTCTCAATTGATTGCATAGAGGCAAGGCACACTGATCAATGGAAAGTACATTGATAGGTAGGGGTAAGCTACTCAATAACTTGGAATCAATGGTGGGACCCTTGATGGCAAGAAATTAAGAATGAACAAGTTTTGTCCATAAGAGTTTGGATTTGTCACAAATATTATCTTATGATTACGGTTATGAAAAATTCACATGGATAAGAGCACATACACCATAAAATCTAAGTGTCATAAGGTTTTCTCTCCGTTTCATGAAAATGATTGTGAGTAAACGCTTTCACTAAGAGAGATTTTAATGAGATATCAATTGTGATATTTGCATTCTCAAATTCGATTATGATTACGGCATCCCTCTTCATAGTTCGAGTTTTGAGATTTGGCAATTAGTCTAAACATTTAGGATTTATTTCTATAAGTTTTGAATTAGTTTAGACGTACATATGAGCTATCTAAGGAAAGGTGTATGAGTTTGAGAAGCTTATATAAAGGCTTATCGACGCATATCATATTAGAAAATGAACTTTGGAAGTCAATAAGTATTGATTTCTAGAAGCCCAACTATTTTCTGAATATGTGTCAAAGCTAGTGGGAGCATAAATGTTATGTTGGTATGGATATAATTATCATGTTAGTGGGAGCATGATTATTATTTTAAGTGTTGCAAGTTAGTAATATTAATTATAGAAAACAAGAGTTTCACTTTGCTAAGTTGCGGGGGTTGAACGGTTGTTTTGCTATAACTAAGGGAGAGGATATTATACTTCATTTCAAATCTAAATGTTTAGATCGAGAAATTTTAATCAAATTTCGTCAAAAGATATATGGATGTTATGTTGAAAAGATTCAACATAAGGGAATTCTATATATGACAATATTATAGCAAGAAACTGGTAAAGTATCAAGTTTTTCATGAATCGTGTCCCATACGCTGGTGGTATTGGATCAACTGAATCTACTGTAATATTTGACCGTGTTCTAAACTTTCCAAATGCCTAGCGCATTAAGAGGGAAAAAGGACTAGAACCGGAAATGACTAAAATAATTAAACAACTATCGAGGACAAGCTAAGGTTCGTTAAGGGTTGGTCCTTGTGGGATGTTGGAAGTATAGTAATGGACCATATTGACTTTATTATGAATAGATAGGACTCCATTTAGAATGAGTTGTCATATGGAAAATATGGAAATGTTTCCATAAATGGGAGTTGGATATCAAGAATCTATTTCTAGATTAGAAACTTTTATTCAAGAAGGATGTTCAAAGGGATGTACTTTTAATGTAAGACTTCATAGAGTACTTTGTAATTTCATTGGCAAAGTATTGGTGACTTTGGTGCTTTGACATTACGAAAGGATCGGTGTATAAAATGTTAGAATCTACATATTCTAATAGTGGCAAGAATTTGGTATTCTTACACTTATGACAAGGATTAGGAGTTGTGAAATGAGTATCATTAGAAATGTGTTCAATTGATCTATTTTACAATGTATGGACCATAGGTAAACAGATTGTGCATGATTTGATCATGGGACAACTGCTGTTATAGTTCAAGTAATAAGTTGATTATCCGAAACATTATACAATGAATAATGAGTAATCAATATGGTGATTAGATAAAGGTGTTTTATTTATACTCAAAAGTTTGGGGCCATATAGGATTAGTATTACTATTGTGTTTCACTTTTCATGTTTTGACTTCCCGAATAATAAGATTATTCAAACCATCCACAGTTGATAAATACTTCGGAAGTAGGTATTGAAGCTAGACTGGCACAAATCTGACAGTAGATTGTCTAAAGCATCTTAGACATAGCAAAAGTTTGTTGCAGTGTTCATGAGTGCTCCTGAAATAAGATTTCAGTATTGGATTAAAGCCACGCTCACTTGAATCACTTCATGGATTTTATCACGGGTGATTAGTGAGAAGATAATATCTTATATTCTTGAAATTGAGACGTTTGAGTTGTAACTTACAAATCGATTGCACATTAATAAAATGTAAACGCACTAGTAACTTGGTGTTATAAAACATATTGTTGTGTATGATTTGATGAGTGAGTACAAGCGAGCATTTGAGTCGAAGTTTATCCGTTCCTTTTACCCTAAGAGGGATAAAAGAGATATATGTGGGCCCCTTGATGATTTAGTGATGACACCCTAAGCGCTTGGCCAAGCCTGGACTAAGTTGATGTGTTGAATTGTAGTTTGTTGTCAATTGTCATAAATCAAAAATCGGGAAACAACACATGAATAGAGAGTACGATTAAAATCCATGTCCCGGTTCATACGATATCTAGAATGGAGGAATATATGATCTCTTATCTAAATGACTCGTTTCTGATAAGATCAGAGTTGACAGCGGCGTTTGAAAGCTACTATTGTTGATCAGGTTATGAAGTCGTACTTGCAAAATAGTTATTAGACTTATCCAAGTGGGAGACTATTGGATTAGGTGTCTAATCCCATAAATATTTTGGTATGTACTGTTGGGTTTTGAGCAATCTAACACTCCTAAGTGTACATGCAACCCTAAATACCTTGGATCTATGTTTTCTCTATTATACATGCAAATATCAACTTTCCAAGGTATTGTTCTATTCTAGCATACAAAACTTTGAATAACACAAGTTAGAATAACATACCTTTTGTTGGTGCTTGTCTTTATAAAGCTTGAGTGCCTAGTGCCCCAAGTGTGACACCTAAAATGGTTCACACAACACCATAAGCACTTGGAATAACTTAGAGAGAAATTAGAACACTTCAAGAATCGGCTTGCCCTCCATGCATATCATAGTCGCCAATTTTCCCAAGAAAGAGATCATTATATAGTGTGTTACAATTAGGGTAAACCCTAATTTTCATGGCTATCCATTTCCATGGATCCATGGGTTCAAATACACCATGGAGCATCCATGGAGCATCCAATGGGTTTTAGCCCAACTTGATAATCCATGGAGCATTAGCCCACTATATAAGTATGGATGATCTACACAATCAACCCATATATTTAATTAGTCTTCTTTTGATCACATAATTAATTCTAAATTAATTATTTATCAATACTAATTAAATAATATTATTAATATATTAGAACTTATAATATATTAATAAACCTTAAGTGTTATTTCTCTCATTTTAGTCTATCCAAGTGCATGATGCCATGCAACCCAAATGGACCATGCCGGGTCGGGTCAAGTCTTACCAATTATAGCTATTGACTTAGACATTAATCCAATAGTCTCCCACTTGGATAAATCTCAAACTATTATTGCGTATGACTTCAACAACTGACTGCCAATCGTAGCTCTCAAAAGCTTCTGTCGAACTCTGACCTTGTAGATGAACTCTGATCTTTGTCAATGACTTGTCCATTAGATAAGGGATCATAAATTCCTCCATTCTAGATATCATATGGACTGAGACATGGATTATAATCATTCTCTCTGTCCATTTGTTGTTTCCCGATTTCTGATTTATGACGACTGACTAATTGAACAAATCAAATCAGTCCAGGCCCGGCCGAGCACTTACTTTTGTCATCACTAAATCATCGAGGGTCCCATAGATATCATTTTTATCCCTTTGAGGGTAAAAGGAATGGATAAACATCGACTCATATGCTTGTACTGACTACTTGTTGAATCATACACAAAGGCACGTTTTATATTATCAACAATTTTTCACAAATGCCATTGTAAGGATACTTAAAATAAATAAAATCAAAACCATTTTTCTTTTTATTTTAACACTTTGCGGAAGAATTTATCCTTACAATCCATATGGAAAACTTGTTGTTATCTATTCCTAAGCAATATGTCATAACTGTTAACTAACAACTCAAAATTCCGATCACCGAACCATGCGATCGAAATCCATCTTCGCGATCAGAATCAGCATATACTTCCTTTAAGTTTCTTCACTTTTTCTTTGATTCTTAAAACATCAACATGTGACCTCATCACATTATGCAATAAGAATCTCAGAATAGAAACTTAATAGAGTTAGACAATGGACTTTACCTGAAGTAGAGTCAAACCTATTGACTTTACCATCCTTAAGATGTTTCAGGTAAATTTAGCAGCTTTGCAACCAATGTCTTTCCTTTGGCAACAGAATCATATGGACTCTTTGGAAATGGTACATGGGACTATCACAGACTTAACCTTTCTCTTTACCATTTGGTCAACCGAGTTGACTATGGCCGATCCCTTTCCATTGGGAAGAGAAAGTTTTTCCTGGACCTCCAATGTCACCATTTTCAATGTCCAAATAGGTTTGGAAAGTAGATCTTACAATCTAATTCGCTTTACTAATGCTCCAAATCGTTGTTGATTTAGCATCATCAAGCAAACAGGTAAGATCATTAAGGGTCTTGTCGCGACCTGTCATCAGGGAGTGACTGAAGAACCAAGTCAACAGCCAGCTACCTCGAGACTTCGACACCCGACTCTCCCGACTTGTCAATATGTGGCTTAATCCCCAAGATCTAAGCACATATGGACTTTGTTTTCCAGTAGAGATTGAGTGACTTAGAACTTATCAAGTCTTAAAACTTATGGGATAGGGAGATTTATTGGAGGAGGTGGATGAAGTGAAGTATGATTTCTAGTCCCACAAATGCCCAACAAAGGGATTGATCTTTCACCTTGATTGCCATTTGGGATATCATCTTCATTAGGAAGCTTGTTCCTAAAGATTTTGGAAGACCATAGCTGTCTAAACTAGACATCTATAATGGGAGACATTCAAGTTAGTTGATTTAAAATCCTTAATATAACATCCAATATGAAATATTAAGGCTAGGACCCAACAACCTATTTATATCTGGAAGAGGGATGTCGTAATCCAAATTATAAAATAGTTGAAGGTAGGTAAATGATGATTTACCAATTTCCACAATGAAAAAGAAATATTTTATTATTAGGTTTTATTGGTTTAGAAACTCCTAGATCTTTTGAGATATATTGAACCTTCAATGGCATGTTTGAATCTCGATTGTGCCCTCTCAAGTTTGTAACTGGGATGCCGAGGATCACAAACAAGGTGTGAATAACCATACAAATTGACTTGGTACCCTCAACAATATTACCTAATCGATGTGCCGGTTAACCACACACGCTCCACCGATCTATAATAAAGCCAAGTTACCCTTTGCCACTCTTACTAGTCCATGTTAGTGTGCCGGTTAACCACACACGCTCCAGTAACAACTTGGTAAGGTACAAAGTGTAATTTTATGGGCTAGCACCTTTTCACATTTTCCTAAGTAACTAAGATTGGGAATTTATAAGTGTTTAGTTACTTAGTATTTTTCATTATACTTTTAATGAAGGGAGAATTATAGTCCATTCCTACCTGTTCGGCTAACGACCCTCCACCAGTCAAGGAAGCGGTGGGTGAGAGTGGACACCCATTAAACTGTCATTTTATAGGCAGTAACCTTATACCCCCTTATAGACCGGCTTCGTGAATGAGGCCTACTAACGGTAAGATTGACTTCCTCTTATACATATCTATATAATTAAAATTATAATAATAGTATAAGGGTTGAATTTTAAACTTTTTAAAATTTCAATGTTCAATTTGGAATTAAAGTATACATGAGGAGTAACTTTTCAAATTCCAAAACTTGAGGGCAAGTTTTGAAACTATTTCAAGACTCTTTAAATCATAACTTATGAGTTTAATGGTTCATTAAAATGAAGACTCTTCATTTTAATGTAACCCCTTATTTTTAAAAACACTTTAAAGAAGTGTCTCTTGAACATCCATAACTTGAGGACAAGTTATGGAGTCATTAAACTATTTAATGGAAAAAAACTCTTACATTTTATGTAACCTACAAAACTTTTATGAGTTTTAAGATTCATAAATATTAATTTTCACATAACTTGAAGACAAGTTACAAAAACATATTTTATGAACTTCTTTTAGACTAATATGGATTGAAAACAACTAAAACATAATTTTTTCATTATCAATCTAAACTAAATCATAAATCAAGGAAACATAAAATTCTTGAAAATTCATAACTTGAGGACAAGTTATGAACTCCATACAATTTTCAACAAGATCATGAATTATATCAACAAACAATTTGCACACAATTCCTATGATCTAGCAAAACTCATAAGCATGATCATTCATAATCAACAATTTTCAAGAATAACATGAACACATATAAACTTGAAACTTTTATTATAGCATTGAAATTGGTTTAACATAATCATTACCACATTCAAAACAAGTTTTATAAGACCAAAACAGTCAATGGTAATGATTCTAGACCAATTCCAGCACCAAAACTCGAAAATATGCTGTCTGGGGGTCCAACTCGTCGAGTGCATGAAAAAACTCGGCGAGTTGGATGCATTTTGCCTTGGACTCGTCGAGTCCCTTCATGGACTCGGCAAGTCTGCTGGGCAGACAGCACCAAAAGTCGATTTTTAAGCAGTTTAAGCAAGTATAACAAGAAAACAAGCCTAGGCTCTGATACCATTGTTGGGTTTTGAGCAATCTAACACTCCTAAGTGTACATGCAACCCTAAATACCTTGGATCTATGCTTTCTCTATTATACATGCAAATATCAACTTTCCAAGGTATTGTTCTATTCTAACATACAAAACTTTGAATAACACAAGTTAGAATAACATACCTTTTGTTGGTGCTTGTCTTTATGAAGCTTGAGTGCCTAGTGCTCCAAGTGTGACACCTCAAATGGTTCACACAACACCATAAGCCCTTGGAATAACTTAGAGAGAAATTAGAACACTTCAAGAATCGGCTTGCCCTCCATGCATATCATAGTCACCAATTTTCCCAAGAAAGAGATCATCATATAGTGTTTTACAATTAGGGTAAACCCTAATTGTCATGGCTATCCATTTCCATGGATCCATGGGTTCAAATACACCATGGAGCATCCAATGGGTTTTAGCCCAACTTGATAATCCATGGAGCATTAGCCCACTATATAAGTATGGATGATTTACACAATCAACCCATATATTTAATTAGTCTTCTTTTGATCACATAATTAATTCTAAATTAATTATTGATCAATACTAATTAAATAATCTTATTAATATATTAGAACTTATAATATATTAATAAACCTTAAGTGTTATTTCTCTCATTTTAGTCTATCCAAGTGCATGATGCCATGCAACCCAAATGGACCATGTCGGGTCGGGTCAAGTCTTACCAATTATAGTTATGGACTTAGACATTAATCCAACATGTACATGAGCTGATTATGAGCATGGTCCTTTTGGGCTGCCTTCACTCATGCAACTTGATAGGATGACAAGAGAAGAGAGAGTAGAATTTGTTATATGAATAATAAATTGTTGCTTGAAAATGGTTTATTAATATTTTACAAGTTTAATATATTATTTGGAAATCATATTATTTAATTAGTATTAATCAGAAATTAATTTGGTATTAATTTGTGATCAAAAGAGATTGATTAAATAAAGGGAACTGATAATATAATTATCTGATAGTTGCTAGTTGGGCCATGGATTCCTAATAGAGAAGGATTGGATTAAATATATGGAGAGTCCAAGAAGATTTCGTCCAAGGGATTTCTAGGTGGGCTCCATGGATTGCTTAAGGCCTAAGCAGAGAATTAGGGTTTCTATATGAAACCCCAGC